>NW_027286069.1:21099071-21386571 GCF_022747635.1 Hetaerina americana
GACGAGATGAACTTGGAAACTTTCTCGAAGGCGGAGAAAATTTGCTCGCAGCGGTTTTTTTATTATTATGCACGCACGCACTCCTCTTAAGAGACGAGGTAATCGACTTATCAGTCGCGGGTAATCGATATTGGACTACGTATAACCTTCGCACAAGTGAAGATGGGATTTACTTGAACCTCAGAGTGATAAATTACTCAGATACGTATTCCAAAAGTTAGTGAATCGGATTATGATCCTGAATTTAGTGGAGTGGTCGACTTTATTCAGGAGACTCACCTCATTTGCGCGGTGAATTAAGTAATGCCCGACATTCCAAATCCTTAATGAGGAAGGAAACGGAAAATCATCTCGATATTTTTAATACAAAAAAAATTGGGCAACTTGTAGAAAATGACTCGAAGAAATAACGCTCATATGTCTGATCACTAATGAGATGACAAGCGTCACGAAACTCGGAAAAAGAAACCTTTGCTCGATCTCCTGGTCCATGTGCCGCGTATATTCGGAAATTATTACGCCTAAGCGTTCCGCGTGAAAAGTCGTCCATTGTCGTCAAATTGCGCATTTGATGGCCTTCTACTCGAGGATCTATTCTACATCTACTACATATTACCCTACATGACGTCACGAGGACGGGTGGCAGTGGGTATTAGGTAATGGGTAATGCCTGCATGCCATTAGGGTAATTATTGTTTGATCAATCAAAATTTACGTTTCCTACTTTTGCAGCAGCTATTATATTCTGTTATGTTATGTTGTATTATGGCATGCCACGCTTGTTTTGTCATTTTTATGCTGTTATGGTTTCATTTCATATTTAATAATATCATATTACATTAAATTATATTGCACTGCACCGTATTACATTGTATTATGTTATGTGCTATGCTATGCTAGGCTGTGCTATGAGAAGCTATGCTATTCTATGCTATGCTACGTTATGATATATTACCATACATTACATAAATCACGTTGAATTTTAGTACATTAGAGTACGTAATATTAGAATGCAATATATTTGCATTTCATTATATCATAATGGGTACGTTAAATTTTATTTGTCCTCACATATGCCTCCATCAAAACATGAACTTTCAATTTTACGAAGCGAAACCAGTCTAACGACAAAATGCCAATATTAGAAATGTATGAAGTAGCTAATCACCGATCCATGAAGCTGTAAATAAAAGAGACGCAATGCTGGATGAGAGAGACGTTTGAAACATTGATGTCGATGACACCCCATTCTTCGCATTTTAATGCCTTTCGAAATGCAATGGTGCCCAAACGATTGAAACGGAGGGATTCCTGGAGAAAGAGTACGAGGAAAGAGCGAGGATCTTTAAATCTTAAAACCTTCTGCAACTTCCAGGAGGGTCAGCAAACCCAAGTCACGCAAACGGAACTCGGTGGTGCCCCCGAACCAGTCCGGTTGAGTTGAAATAATTACCCGACATGAGCGAAAAAATCTCCATCAATTGCCCTTGTAGCACTGAACTAAACAGGAAAAGACATTTGGATGGCTATAAAAGATAATGGAGTCTGAAAGATTAACTTTAAACAGGAACCAATATCATCATAGTATTAAGCTAATTAGACAATAAACAATTAGCTGACGCAGGTACACAAACAAGGCGATTTAAGCGAGGTTGAGGTCGCAGTATGAGGACATGTAAAGGAAGTGGGAAATTGTTGCGCCAAACCAGTGGGTGAGAGAGGCATGAGGAAGTTAGAAGGGAAAATACGTTTGTGCAGGTAATGAAAGCCAGAAAAATTATTAATTGAACCAGGAATAATTCAATAGAGATAGAAAGAAGGGGAATTATATGTCAGAGACGTTAAACCAGCAATCTTAGTCATAGAAAGGGAATATGACGTACAGGTAAATGAGGATAGCTTAGCCTCAGTCTTATTCAATGGCAAGATAGAGAGGGCATTAAGAAAATTTAAACCAAATAAGACCATGGGGCTGACCAGCATTCCCAGGGAACTACTTAAAAGTTTAGGAAAAAGTATGAGGAAGATTTTTTTATGGACTAATACGTAGTATTTATAATGGAGGAATTTGGTCGGAAGAATTCGTCAAATCAGTTTTATTTCCAATTCCAAAAATAAGATAAAGACAGCCATATGAGAGAACTATCTAGCAATAAGTTTGATTTCACTCACAGCAAGTTGTTCATCAATGAAAGGATAGAGGGGAGGGTTAATGATTATCAGGGGGATGATCAGTTTGGATTCAGGATGGGGAGAGGCACACGTGAATAAAATCAAGATGTATTTTTTCCATTCGTAGATTCTCGAATGGAGTTCGTTATAGTAAATTGGGTAGAAATGATGAATGTATAGCAGTAGATAGGAGTGTTTTTGAGGGATAGGAGACACCCGTAACATATCCATAAGTTAAGCCGATTAGGTGCGCGTGGTGTATGGGGTGTCAAGCAAAAAAATCAAGGAGTTAGGAAGAGGATTAAAACAGGGATATACTTTTCAACCTGTGGACGTTGAAACGGATAGAAAATGCAACAATTTCAGAGTGTAAAAAACATTCGCCTATACTGGGATCCTTGACTGGGATCCCCGGTCAAGGCGAATGATTTTTACACTCTGAAATTTTTGCATTGAAATGCACATTAGCGGATGACTCCTTTAAAAAAGTTACTGTTGCGGCATCTTCCGCAGTTTCTTTGGAATTTGTCAAGGTAAGAAAAATTAAATGGACAGATAGGGAATCAAACTAAAAAGTATTATTAAAAACTGTGGGGCAGGAAAGAGGGCTGTTGGGAGAAATCCAAAAGAGTTTGGAATGATGCAGAACATTTTGATTGGCGATGAAATTCTGAAGACTGTGATAAGTGACCGTTGCCACCAGGAAAAATTCCTAATTGCAACGATAAATCCTTAAATAGAAAATTAACGTAATGGGGAGAATATTAGACAAGCGAGGTATGAGGAAGACAAGGATAGGCGTGTCGGACAATATGAATGGAGGTAGAAAGCATGTGGAATGGATGAACAGTTTATTGTGGTGTTGCATGCCATTATGTGTTTCTTTTTAGGATAAGCCAAGATATGTTAGCATGTGTCCTTCCAAAACCCTACCTTGAAACGGTAGACTGCCATATAACGTACATAAGAGCTGAAAACGAAATTTATCAAGAGCAAGATTGATAATTGTTTTCGATGAGCAAGTTGGTCATCATACTTTTTATTATTTAGCTGTTAATTAAGTTTATTTAATTTAAATTTCTCCTCAATCACATCCAAACTCTTCACACAAAACACTGTGTAAATAAGTGAACTGTTTCATATGCTCTAGTTTATGCCCCAACAACTTTATTGTCAATCTTAGCATATCAATTTCTTGAGAATATCATTAACAGTTCGATTACACTTATCAATAACGCCGTTTTCCCCACCGTTAAGAGGATTATATATTTTTATAATGGTAAGTCATACGTGTACCGAAAGTACCACCAGAGGAAAAGTAAGCTGGACCCCACACACTTTTATTTTCGCCGTGTTGGCTTCCCGACCTTAATTTCCGTACGTCTCACTGTTGATTAGCAAAGCAGCGCAGAAATTAATGATAATGAATTCTTTATTTCTCTCTTCCAACCAGAGTACGGTGGGAAAATTTCTGAGCAAGGCCCGTCCCCCTTCCAAGATCACCGAGGTCGTGGACGACATGGTGGATGCTGTGATTGGAGAGCACCCAAAGGTACGTGTAACATTACATTACTCAAAAAGTTAATATATATACGAGAAAAAAAATACATGTATATATGTGTATATATATATATATATATATATATATATATATATATATATATATATGGAAATAGATATAAGGAAAACGGATAGGAACACATATAAAGGACGAACACAATAGAGGGGGGGAAGGCAGAATCGAACGGATCACATGAGTAAAAATATTTCCTTGACCGGGACTCGAACACCGGATCTTTCCACTTTTGGTGTTCGAGTCTCGGTCAAGGAAATATTTTTACTCTTGTGATCCGTTCGATTCCGCCTTCCCCACCTCTATTGTGTTTGTCTTTTATATGTGTTCCTATCCGTTTTCCTTATATCTATTTCCATGTGAATGAATATTTGTTCGCCGTATGGCGGGATTTTGTGTTTGAATAAATAAATAAATATATATATATATATCCTGTGCCCACACATACTCATAAATAAATGGCATATACAGGGTTGCACCCAATTCGTATGTACACTAACATACGAATACAAGGTCAGCATCATGCATAAAATCTCACATTAAATATACTTTTTTAAAGTACACTTTTAGGGAACCCTAGCGTAGACAGCTTAAACGTTAAAATTTTCAATGGATAGCGATGTGCTTGGAGATGATTTATTGAAGGTTTCAAAATGTCTGGGGTAGTTCGACACGAGCAGAATAGCCGCATCAATTCTGAGCTATGAAATATTGTCAAAAACAGGGTGCGGCAATATAAATTCCTTTTTTATAAAGTAAAACCCCTTTAAAAAATGGAAGTCATGGTGCCGCACCCTGTAAAAGGCACGAACTCTATGTTCACGGGTGCGAACTACAACTGGAAGAAGTGTATTAGTTTTCAATCAGAGAATATTTGACAACTTTTTAATTTTTTCAATACAAACTAAATGTGCAATTTCCTAAAAGTTGTCCTCAAACCGTCCATACTACGATGGGCAGCATATTAATGTGTTTTCCAGAAGAGTTCAAGGGTTTCGCTCGGGCCAGGAAATGGAGGTCCAATGAAAGCCAATTCGCGACTATCGCTGCATTCCTAAGCCTTGTCTAAGGGGGCACAAGTCGAAACACCCCACTCTAGAATAAGCCCCTCCTCAATCCCGCATACTTCCTTCCTCCCTTCATTCCATCCAACATGCCAATTCTATTTCTGTCCTTTCATCGTTTGCCTAATCTAACAGTCTCCCAACATCCCATTGCCGATCAAAATACTTTGCGTCCATCTTTCCTGCCATCTTGGGATTTCTCTCAGCAATTCCCTCTCCTCCCTCATCATGCCTAGCATTTCCTCCTTTGGTTTCCTTTCCGTCCTTTCACCGTTTCCATCCCTCTCCAAACCCTTCTTTCAAAAGCCTCAAATCTACGTCCATCATTTTGCCCCAACGACCAAATTTCCATGCCAAAATAAACTTACGCTCCATAATGAAGTTTTCGCTTATACAGGCATTTTCCAAACAGTATCTGTCAACATCTCTGTCAGTGATTCCCTTCTTCTCTTTGGAAACGTCTTGGCTAGCGCAGAGATTATATTCTGCATGTAAAAACATTTCAGTAACCCTTTTTTGAGTTCGTAATCCCAAGCCGCATCATTTTCAAGCTATCGCCCCATTTAGTCTTTTAATGTATCGCATGTAATTTTTTTTCCCGCCACTCCGCTTGGATAGTTTCCAGTAAAATTATTGTTTCGCGTTTTTTCACCAACAGAGACGCTACGTTCCCAGCGTATCGGCGCAGCTTCGCGCCAAGATCCTGACGTCGCTGCCCTCAGATCTTCTGGACTACGTCCTCTGCTTGGCGCAACCAAAGACTCCGCCCGCCGCAGGTACACCTCAAGACAAGTTTTGCTTGATTTTTTATCAACCTGCAGTACATTTATTGCCAACCGCTGAAGTTAAAATCATACAATTTATACCCGGTTTCACATGCGAAATTATATTAAGTATATACATTCTCTTAATGGCATTCCCATTGATATTATTGCAATATTTTTTTTAGTTTGTCAAAAAAAATAAAATTGTAGACACTGCAATAAATGTAATGAACTCCATTCTCCCTAAAAACAATTAGCGTTTAGTCAATTGCCTCAAATTTTTAACTCATTCTAGCGCTTAAACATGAAATTTTCTACAATGCACTTTTACTATAAGTTCCAAGGATGAATATATGTACGTACAATTACACAGTTAGAAGACGAATTGCGTTTATTCAATGGAAATGATTATACATTTATCGTACGTTATCTAGTCCTGCAGTTTGTGCCGAGTCTAAAAATGAAATCTATAATAACAAGTCTTAGTTTATGTAAAATTTTCACTTATATATATAAGGAAAGCTATGATCACATTCATCAACCCGTAGGTGATTGTGTATATATGTATTTTGTGTCTGTGTGTAAAAAATGTATACACATACGCACTCTGCCTTGATAAATGTGATTTGAACTGCGAAAATTCGGAGTACATACGAGTTTCTCTGTGTTTTTGTTCGCTAGCGCTCTGTCGCGTCTTCGTTTTCATCACATATTTATGTATAATGAAAACGAAGTATATTATGTATACTACGAATTAAACGATATATATATATATATATGTGTATATATATATATATATATATATATATATATATATATATATATATATATATATATATATGTGTGTATATATATATATATATATATATATATATATATATATATATATATATATATATATAATGTATAACACTTAGCACTAGTGGACACAGACAAAAACACACAGAAACACACAAAAACGTGACTCACTATTTTTCGAATTTTCGGTGGTCGTGACCACCTTTATCAAGGAAGAGAGGGACAGAACTTCTTTGTCTGTGTGTGTTTTTGTCTGTGTCCACTAGTGCTAAGTGTTATACATTATTATTCACGTCCGTGAGACTTTCAAAAAGTGTTATATATATATATATATATATATATATGCTTTCGTAGACGTAACACAGAAGTGCCGAATAGTACAATACACAGTTACACACAATATAGAAACACAAAAAAAGAAGAACACTCACACGTTATTTCTTGATATTTCGACGGAAACAATCCGTCTTCATCTGAAGATATAGAAGTAATGCTATATATATATATATATATATATATATATATATATATATATATATATATATATATATATATATATATATATGTGTGTGTGTGTGTGTGTGTGTGTGTGTGTATACGAGTGTATACGTGTGTATATACTCGTATATACTATATATATATATATATATATATATATATATATATATATATATATATATATAAACCTTCGTGGATTTATTATGTATTTAAAAAGCTGCAGATACAAAAGAACTCCATCCAGTTTCGCTGACTTAGTATCTTCGATTAATAACAACATTCTGCTCGCCTTCACTATTTTTATCAATGCTGACAATCTTTATCTTCGGGAAAGAAAAAACAATATAAATCTCGCAGTTATCTGCTTTTTATCCAAAAATAATTCATAAAATAGTTTTTTGCTTTCACACGATAAAACAATCTGACGTCGTATCAGTCCATAATCAGAAATTAAGATAGACGAATCTCTTCATCTGAGGAAAGATTGAAACATTTTAGTCAACTCTCCCACTAAAGCCCTCGTTAACTAACTTACGAGTTAGAGACTAACGTATCTACGCGTAGATGCCGTCGAACACCCCGCAGAAGCCAATCGCGGAGACGGTCGGCAAACATGTTTGAATGTCGAGTTTACAGCGAGAAATGTACTTGAAAGACGCTCGATAGTCGATTTCTAACGGTTGAAGGTTGTGGGCGCTAATTAGGCAACCAACCACATGCCGAGAGAGCACATGAATTCAAGCGCTCATGGCATTGACGTCTGGAGGAAAATCCTAAGATTTGTTCGACGTACTCTAAGCTACGCATTGGTTACGACAGAAATTTAACGACAACGCTGAAATCTGTTTCAAGATTTTATTGATGGTATATACGTTGACGATATTCATGACCACTTGAACTTTACATTAAAAATTAGGGAACGGTCGCTGAAAAAGTAATTAGACAATTCTGTTAACCATGGAGTCAAAACTATGCGTTCACTCGTACAAAAGCGATCGTAGCGACAAAAGAAGCGCGAAAAATGTAGATGTTTATTTACATACATTCGATGTGTCCGTGGATACGACGAAAAGTACATAACACTCATAATTTAAATAGTTACTTTAATTGTTTAATATATTTTGAAAAGTAAAAGTAAAAGATATGAGTTAAAGTAATAATTTCTCAGATGTAGAATTGTAATTGAAGTTACGGCCGTAAGAAGAATTTGACATCCGTGAAAACTTATGGGATGCGGTTTCAACAACGACATTTAATACTTGATCGTGGATATCTTGCGACCAAATCGGGAATCAAACAATATGGCGGATAATTTTTTGTCATCTGACGAAGAAAATAAAGTAGTACTTCATTAATTTAATTTAAGGTATAGCAAACGGGTTTATTAGAGTGTCTACAATTAATGCACTAGACGAAAATAAGTTAAAGCGAAGCATTCCACCGATGAATACGTCGTAAGAAGAAATGATCTTGTTATCTACTTGATGACTGGTTCTCTACAAAATTATCATTTTGAACGACCTGGAGTTTAATTGCGACGCAGTATCATCAGGTCATTAACATAAAACAATTCCACCAAGTGACGCCGCATACCGTTAATTTTATCACCGATGAGTCAAATTTTAGAGTCGTCTAAGAGTCGTCCGGCAACGAACCCTCGAAGAAATCTTGGTCACGGACAGGTCTTATTTTCCAGTGGTCAAAATGGACCCCTAAAGAAGCGTTCTCGGTATCCATGGAATCAATGCGCTGACTTTGCAAAATATATGTACATCTATGGAAAGTGTATACTAAGAAGTGACAGGCTTTTCAACTTTCTGGTGTCCGTAATCTGGCAGGAAAATATGAGGTGACTTTAGAACTTAAACGCACCTCTTACACGGTCGAAAACAATTTTGAATATCTACCATTATTCCTTTACAATTGGCCCGGTGGACTGTTGTCTCAGAGACACCTCAACCCTATCACCCTATCACTCTTAATTTCTTCCGCGAGTATGGGATAATTTAATAGAAAATGCGATCTACAGAAGTCAATACTTTTAAGTGGTTGCTCCAACTTGGGTGGGTCTGACTCAGATCAGCTAAATATGTTAGCATTTTTTATCGCGTTGCTTTTTATGCGCGTGGATTCTTTGTACCGTATGGTCAATCTCCACTTGTTACCTTCAGTATTTCTTGTCTCGAAAAGATCTGTTGAATAGACATCTAATGAAAGAAATAACTGATATTCAAATAAAATTTATATACCTGGATTAAAGGTGCTGGGCAATGTCTGTGGTTCATAAAACGATCCAAGAATAACCAGAAGATGGCATCAAGAAAAGGAAGTGGTGTGCTTAAGATGTGAATAAAAATAATCAATTCTCACATCAAAGATCACTTGGATAAGTTCAAAACGTCTTTATTTTTTTAAACAGTATTTAGAATTAACACAAGGAGAAACTGAAGAAATAATTCCAAATGAACAAATCGTCGACTCTGGTTAGATTAAAAAATTGACGATTTTTAAGGGACGAGCCATTTCATATTTGTTGAAAAATAAATAGTTACTAGTGAATAAAGGTATAAAAGTGTAGTTATTTCCATTTTGAATATTATTATATTGTTTAAGGAACAGTTATTTTGTATATTTGTGATAAAATTATCATAATAATGTTCATAACAGTTAAATGGCTCTTTTAGACCCATTTAACGGCAAACGGTGTTTCTAAATTCCACGCGCCTAAAGGGTTAATTAGTTTATATTTAATCAATGCGGACACAAATTTATTTGTGTGAAAAGTTAAAAAAAATTATTTTGTTTCACGTCCAAAAATGCCGTCTTTTCCCCTTAAGATGTTTTCTAGATCCGCTACTACACCCAAGACGTTGATCGCCGGTTCGTTTATGTGTACATCTCCGGCGACTACTTGCGTGGTACGATAAACACACTGAATGAAACTGATGTGGTCCAGGATCCCTAATACTTCTTTCTACATGACATCTAGAAATAAATTTCAACTGTGAAGACGAACTGATAAAAACTCCTCGCCACGTTACGCAAAACACGCTATTTTTCTTCCAAAATCTCTTCATCTCCACGCTACGCGAGTTTTAACATGCCGCATACGCACCAGACCCAATTTCTTACCCTAAGGGCACCTCTTCTTTAAGATAAAACCTCTACTACAAAATCCTTGGATAAGGTTTTCCAATTTTTACTCCAATTTTTACAATTTTGTAAATTATTTCTTCCTTCGCCGATGCAAGAAAATTAATGGATGGGAAGAGATCATCCATTTTACGAAGGTATTAATATTTCGAAATCGTTGCCCAACATGTAGATTAGCATCACCCTTCGACGAAAATGAGTAATTCAGTCGGATTCATGACCAGAAGAAGCCATAAGATAGGGCCGACAGCTCAAATTATCTGGAATGCGAATGTCCTTTAACGTGTCTTCTATGTATATTTTTGAGTTATATATATATAGAAAATATAAAGATATATATATATATATATTTATATATATATATATATATATATATTTATATATATATATATATATATATATATATATATATATATATATATATTGATGATTTACATTCATTTTTCCTGCCTCCTTATGATTCCTCCCAACAAAACCACGCTCCACAACAAATTTTTACCAGTCGTTTCTTAACATCCTTACTCAACGTACCCGTCATCAATTCCCGACTCTTTGTGAAAGCGTCTTTGCCTAACGCAACTATTCTTCTTAGACCTTTACTAGTGTGACCATCTTGGCCAAAAATACTGCCAAGATAGATGTACTGCTTCGCTTACTCTATTTTATGACCTATTTTGATTTTTCATCTTACCTTTACTCCCTCTCGAAAACCTCACAGTCTTTAATTTGATTACATTGATTCTCATGCCTATCATTAAGGCGTTCAGCAATGATTGTAACGCCATGGCTGATTGGTTAACTAAAGTTTGAAAATTTCCTAATATAGCCGTAGATCTAGATGTAGATATAACTGAAGATCAACAAAACTGATCTAGTCATCGGTTTGAGATAATACCGATTTTAACTAAGCCAAGTTTTAGTGCCAAGAAGGTGTTTCAGTGATTTCTCAACTGGAAGTTTACCTATCAATCATAAAGCTCAATTAACTATGGCGTTTCCTTGGTCAAGGTAATGTCTTCCTCCTGCGGAAGCCTTTCCTTAAAAGGAAGATGTTTATGTTATAGTCAATGAAGGAAGTTTGCTTGAGTGTTATTTCTTTATTTCGACATTCTGTGAAACAGGATGTCACGTCTTATGGCGAGGAAAAAAATGCTGACCTTGGACTATGGCAGGTGTGATTTGAGTCCAGAACCTCGAGAGGTTTCCGGAATACCAATACTTAATATATTTTCGCGAATTCTTTAAATTTTGAATACCTCATCATTCGTCAACAGAAAGTAGTGTAGCCCACTTTAAATAGACTCTTACACATATCTCTTGTCGTCATTATTATTTTATAAAAAATCTATATCTACACCATATTCAAGCCTTCGCAAGAGTGTGTGGAGGGGGGTGTTAAGGTACCAATTATGCATGCAAAACTATTAATTCATACGCACATTTTGATGTATATTTGCTAATATGTACAAACACACTCTTACATATACATGCCTAATGTACATCATGCAATAATCGGTGTTTGAATAAATCATTACATACTAGTCGTTAATTAAATATAAGCGGTCATTGTTGTTCGATTGTTTTATGACTTTGTCGGAAGAACGAGTGCTTGAATTTGTTTGTGACGGTTTCTGTCCCACTTATTTTATCCCCCGGTGTCCCAATCTATCAATATGATTTGAAGTCATAGTCATCCCCCTAATTGTTTTAAGGAAACTCTGGTGTTCTGTACATTTTCAAAATTCTTAAAGGCTGCCAATATAATTCTTACAACATACCCGATCATGCACACCTTTCTCTTAACAAAATATTTCTTTCAAAATGCAATAATATGCGTAAATATTGTAATATAAGTCATTTTCACAACACGTTAATCTAAGTAAATGTTTTACCTTAAAATCCTAGATTTTACTGTATGCATTCAGTCATGAAGAAGACTACGCCTGATGGAAATAGAAATGTATGTCCTGAGGCCCGGCACATAATTCACGGTGCTCACGGAAACCATTAGATTTTCAAGAAAAAAATTTCAAACTAAAAAAAATCAAGCATAAATCCCGAAAACAAGCTTTGGTAAAATTGTACACAATGTAACTCCCAATGGAGACGATTTGGAATGGAATTAGCGAATCTGAGACCTGATACATTAACTGGTTTGATAATGCAACATATTAAAAAACACAATTGGCTTCCAAGTTTTCTCTGACTCAAGGAAGACATTTCGAAAATTTTTAAAGTTTCATTCAAAATATGTAGAAGAGGACAAATGTAAAGAGGGCAAATGATTTTATAAAACGATTAGGGTTATTTTATATATATTCCAGTTTTTGATTTGGGTTAAATGATAAATGGAACCATCCATTCATGCAGAAAATCGTTCTGAGGTCACCACAACACCGAGTTGAAGGTGGCCATGCGAAAGAAAGAACGAGCTTCGTAGTAGATTTCAGAAATTTAGCCGAAATGGTTTCGCCACGCTGCGCATCATCTCCCTTAAGATGGTTCCCAGATGGATCCAAGGTCTATATCGAGAATGACTCTTATGAACCCACTTGAGCCATTCGCTTTGAAAAATAAATCCAAAGTCTTTGGCCAGCTGCCTTATCATAGCGTCTATTTTTCACGCAGTTCCTGACATGGCCTCCATCATGGGTGGGTTGGAAAAATCAGTGCGGGCGAAGAATTTTTTCGCGTGCGACCACCCAGGCAGGGGGGCCTATTCTGTATGGTCTCGGAACCGCCGTTACTCGATTGTTGCGTCAAAGCATCAACAATTGTCCAATTCTTGCGCATTAAATTCGGGATTCATATTTAAGTACGTGCGAGCAATAAAATCGATTGGAAAGAGTGGATGTTGTTGGAGAAATCAGTAGAAAGCAGTAAAAGTGAACGGGAGAGATATGAGATGGATGTATCGGGTACCTGAAGACTGTGAGTGATACTATATTAGTTTCGCGTAAGGAGGGAATGGTGATGAGAAAATACTATAAGTCAAGAAAGTTGTTCGCGAGTGCTAAGTATGGAGTTCCAAGGCTCAAACAGTACGGATCTCCAACAACAGACCCTTAATATGTGAAAAACTGATGATTATTTGTCATAAATATATACTTACAATCTCTGGCATTTTGCTCCCGATTGATATACTTAGGAACATTTGGACAATACATGACGAAGTTCGCTCAATTACTGATCTAAGTTTGCTTGGAAGATATTTAGATGCAAAACACCAGCATAATGTTCCTATAGATTACACGTATCTATTATTTGGCTCTTCAATCGAACGGGATGAAAATTTTCTCATTACCTCAATCGTTTCTCACAATTCTTTTTCATTTTATTGAATAGACTGCGCAGCTAGTATAAAGCGTGGATGAGTGACGAGAAAAATATAATTTTATTTATCTGTATTCCCTACAAACTACCGCTGGGGTGGTAATTAACTCTTCAAAAATGAACAATATGATGGTGAACTCATTACGCGCTCGTGCATTAACATTCCATCTTGAGCATGCCTGTTCTCTTCTGAATTCTCGATTTCCATGTACCCGAACAACATTTTAATAAATATTTATGCTAATATTTTTAAAATATGCATATTTTAAAAATGTGTGCGATATAGTTGGGGGGTGTAAACTGTACCACTTTAAACAATTTCCTTGCATGGTAAATAACCTTAACTTGGGAAAGCAGTTAGTATGGACATCATGATGCAATTCTAGTTGGCAAAAGATACACTTATAAATATTGGGAAGTTTATAATCAGGATTAATGAGTTGAGACGCACAGAAGATTAGCTATGATTTTAAAGAAAAGCGTGGAACACCATGGTTAAGGAATATGGTCTTGGCGAAAAAGGGAATGATATATATATATATATATATATATATATATATATATATATATATATATATATATATATATATATATTAAATTGGCAGTCTTTAATAAGTGTGTGTGATGAAGTATGGCATTGATAAGCAGGACAGTGACGAAGAAATCGAAGAGTTTTCGGATGGATCAGAGGGAATGGAAGTCACTTAAGAAATTTCGAAGAAGAGGGAATACGTAGATGGCTGCTGCGCGGAGGAACGAGAAAGGGGTGGAAATATAAGGAGGAAGTGGGATAGATATGGAATATATTATGTATTTTGGACATTATATAAGAATGAACGCATTTAAAATTAATGCTCTTTAGTCGATTTCATCATGTTGCTTCTTATTTCGGACGCATGAATAAGTACATTTCCTTTGAACAGAAAGTTTCGAATGAAATAGTTTTTGATGGCAAATATTGTGTGTACTTGTGACGATACCTCAAATAAATGCGTATCTCTTGGGGTATGTTAAATACAAAAACCAAATATTTTAAGTTACACCTTAGCAATACCATTAACCTTTCAGAAAAAATGCTGCATTTGCAGATTGAAATAAAATTATTGAAATATTGTTATAAAAATGTTGACAAGGAAGTACTGGCTTCTGATCAGAGGACTCCTGATGATCAATGAAGATATTTACACATAACAATAGATGCGATAATAATACTTTTGCATTAAATAATCAATTGTTTTCCCCGAAAAACAATTGATTATATTTTTGACAATTGACATCGCACAATTTGCCAAACATTTCATTTACCAACAATGGATCCCAAACATACCATCCCACAATGTGAATCAGAGGGAATGATTCATATTAGATTACAAACTTGTAATCACATCACCCACTCCCTATAGACGCTATCTCCTTCAGGGGATTAAAAAAACTATTCTTTTCCTTCTGCCAGTGAGCGCATCCTTCGAGAAGAGGAACCTGCAGAGCCCTTACACTAAGACGAAGAGGTATACGCTGAAGCACGCCGTGTCGATGCCTCTGCCGGAAAGGCGACGCACGGAGGAGCTGCTGGTGCCAGCGGACGGCGGGACTGCATTCCCCTTCCCCAGCAAGGGGCCCATCGGTGACGGGACCGCGAGCAACAACAACGAGAAAGATGAGAGCGACAGGACGACTCCCGGGGGCAGCGCGCCGCCGCCATCATCCGTCACCGCCAAGGCCTCATCAACAGGCGTAGAGGAATGAGCGGACGAGGCTGCCGTCGTTGAGGTCATCGGCCACGACGTGCAGAAAACTAATTTTGCTATCACCTAGTCGCGCTGCTTTTGTTTCCAACTGCATTAACTTCAACGGTGCCACGGGACCCTTTCCCCACATGCGGAAATGTCAAGGTCAGCCTCGAAAGCGGCGGCACCACCACGACCACCAATAGGCAGAAGAAAAAAAAACGTATCCCAGCCGGTGCCCACTTAAAATTATTTTAATGCATTTATAGAAGAATGTTTTGTGACGTTCGCGCAGAAATTCAAACTCAGGAGACCGTTCTATCGTTTTCAGAATTTAACTTCTGAAGTATTATTAATCAATTCTCCAATCACCTCAACGCTGTGCTCCCTAGCTTGAACACAATTTCCCACAAGCCATATGACAATGCTCTTGATTACAGTATTACACTCGATTCATCATGTTTGTACATATATCATTTGTGACAGAATCCAATGTCCAGCATTCATCGGAAAGTGAGATGTCATAAATCAAGATACAAATATCCTGGTGGCTAGAAGGTGGAGTAGGTATATTTAAAATTCAAAATATTACATTTTAGCAAGTGCACTCCTCCAACTATGGCAAGATTTAGTGTACATTTGTGTGAGGTGCCAGTTCAGAATGAATGAAAATGTAGCCATCCCAAGATGATTAATGGAAATGCATTGCTTCATTGTTCATCCCTGATTATGTAAAATATGAGTCTATGCATATATTAGAACTAAAATCCTAAAGAAAAGTGAGCATCAAAGTTCTGGTGTTCAAGACAGTGATGTGCAATTTCCTTTCAATGCACACCCAATTTTAATGCGTTAGCTCCAACATTGTGGATTGCAGCATGCCTCCCTTAAAACAATACAGTTGAATGCACATGCCATTAAGTAATACTTACACAAATAATTATAAAATTGTAAATATTTTCTTGAAGTAGTTTTAGCCATATAGTGCCAATTTGATTTTTAATCATTAAATTGTTTATAGTGAAAATATTACTCATGACTTTACAAGTAAAATAATTTTGTAATGTAAAAAAATACTGAAAGTAAATATGTACATAAATCCTCAAATCCTGCAAATATATGTATTATGTAACTTCATTAAAGGAAAATGTATGTATATATTTCATGAACTAAAAGTTGCTATCATAAACATTTTCAGAATAAAAACCAATTATAAATGCCATTCAGCTTCTTAATCAAAAGATGCATAAATTAATTAAAAATAGCAAGTGGAAAATTGCTATTTTTAATTAATCATGATATTCCACCATATCACGCCTGAAATGTCTCTTTTTATCAGATGCATAGATGGAAAAAAACATTAAAATGTTTATGTTGTTATTTCCCAAAATTATTTCACTAACATAGTCATTGACTTTTGATTCAGAGCATAAAAATGGGCTTTAGTCCATATAAAGATACTTGTCCTTAGAAGAATATGTGAATTAAATTAAGAAAAATAATTTTTAGATAATTGTGAGGCTTTCCGGCTATATTATGGTGAAAGAATGAGAAGGTGGACTTCAATAATAATATTTATTGGTCCCAGAACTTTACCAAGTAAAAGATAGGACTAGTCAGATAATGAAATGTATGTCTTCAGCCAGGTTGTACGTAGGGAGCAAGACTAATGATTGAAATCTGAAGTGAGAACTGAAAATTGTGGGACAACACATGGGCAGTAGGAATTAGTAAATACATTGCATATACACATTAAACATTATGGCAACCTGGATAATCTCAAAATTTTGCCACGCTAAGCAACCAATATCTTTTCTAATATAAGATTCAATTAAGAAAAAGGTTTTATGCAGCCCTCAGTATAATGAAACTGCTATCAAGAATAATTAAGAACAGTGAAGTTAAACATGGAAATGGAGAGGCAGAAAACAGGAGTAGGAGTCATGGATGATTGTCATACGAGAGTACCAATATGCACCTCAGCTGTATCATGCAAAAAGCCTTATCCTTTTCCTTAACCACAGTTATCAACCATAAGGTTGGTTTGATAGGCGGGGATGAAGCTCAGCTAATACTGAGCCCAACTGCTCATGAAATTCAAACATTAACAGGGTAATATGGGGGACCAGTTCCTTTCCCTATAACGTCTGCAGTTTCCTAGGTAGATCTACCACCAGAAAAATCGCACATTTCAGTGAAGCTGTGCGTGACCAGAGGCATCACTGGGATCCAAACCAAGGCTATATGGTCATTATCCCAGCACTCTACCCACTAGACTACCGTCCCATCCCAACATTTTCCTTGCTGCTAGCAACATTAAAGTCCCTTCGAAAATCCAGTGTTAACCTTTCCATCATAGTATTAAAGGGCATCCGCCACAGCATGTATGTACAAACAGTGGCCCATCAGCAGTCAATAACATTTTTGCTCATAACCCATCGTCGTCATAGTATATCAACTCTTAAGACTGCCTTTTCTTTCTGATTAACTCTTTTATCCATTCTAAATGTTTCCTCACATTGACATTTGTCATTATTTGTTCCGTGCATCTCATTCCAGGTCTTTAGCTATAGCATTAATTTTCACTCTTCCTCTGAAAACTGCCTTTATCAGGCTATTGTGTCTCAATCCTAGTGGTCATTAATATCTACTGGATATTCAAAAGGTTTACCAACATCCAATTATCATTATATTTAGCGTCAATACTGTATGGATGCCATAATTAAATATATAAAAAACAACCACATTTACTCAACCCAAAGGTCCATTTCATTGGTACGGAAGGCTTTGATAGGTGATGGGGGCCCACCTAAAACTAAACCCAATGAAATGAGAAATTCACATATTAGGGTCAGTGGGTCAATTTCTTTCCCTAATGCCGCCAACAGTTTTCCTGGAAGATGTGGTTCCTGATAAATGACACCGCTTGGGTGAAGCTCTGCAGATGCCCAGAGACATGCCCGGGAATCGAACTGGGCCCTATGGTATGTAGTCCAGCACTCTACCCACAAAACTACCATGCCTAGTAACAACTCAGTATTCATAAGCTTAGGCCTATTGCCAAAACACATAAGCTAGGGGATTGGGATTGGTGCGGTGGCTATCGTACTGGCTTCCTACCCAGAGGGTTCGAATCCTGGCGGTGTTGAATATTTTTCAGTGGTATCTTGATCCCTACTAGAGGTGCTTTGTGGAGAGCACTTTGAGTGAGTACGCCGTCCGTCAGATGGGACGGTAAACTGCGGACCCCTTGGCACCTTTCGTAAAGAGTAGGCTAATGCCGACGCCGGGTTTCTCTCCACCCTTGATCCTTTCCTGTCCATTCGCTATGGTGCCAATGACCTCAGCCGTCGGTTGCCCCCCCCCCTTAATACTACTCCTACCACATAAGCTAGTAATGGGGAAAACAATCATTGGAAATGGTGATTTTAGGAAACAGTCCTTAAACTGAGGGAAACATACTTGTGCATAGAGACAGACAACTGCAGAAACTTTCTTATATCAGCTTGGCCATCTCTCACTCCAAGGGTCCAAAGTCTTATCCATCTTCATGGTATGAAAACTTTCTTTTCGAGATAGGTTCGAATCCCCCAAATCGGTTCCTTCCTGGCTTGCAGTCCACCATCATGGATTAAATCCAATTTTCCACTTTTTTCATCAGATATCTATGCTCACTTAGTAAATTATACATGGCTGAAAAATCAACAGATTTACATTTGGTATCAAATCAATCAGATTACTATGCCAAAAATGAATATCTTATGCATTTACTACAGATGAATGAAATTAAATTAATTTCTATCATTTAATCCTTCAGTAATTGGTCAATGAGATGCACTCAACAGTGGCCGTCTCTCAGGATGCAAAGAAAGAAAAGGTTACCAGGGGATTACAAGGGTTCTACACCTGTTTTGGCTTTAAATGGGGTATAGGGAGATGCAGACCATCACATTTCTTTTGCATAGAGGCATAAGAAAATTATCGGGCTGCCACAGCCGAGTAGTTATATACCATAAACCTTATGCTTAAATTGTTCCTACAGAATGACTTTTTTCCTTTAAATAAATTTGGAACTTATTGCACTAGACACATGCAAAACACCCCTTAAGTGGCTATAGTTGTCTGTTTCAGTCATAAAAGTACTTATTATTTTAAATTTTGAGTAAAAAATGTTCACAAAGGAACATGGCAATGGAAAATTGATTTGTCCCTACTCAGTACACTAGGGAAAATGTGCCCAATTAGGTTTTCCATCTTATCTTAACAGTTTTCTTCCATTTCTCTCATTCTTGTTAGATCCAATACATTAGGTATTCTATACATGCATTTGATTTACATAATTATCCAGCTACATCACATTTCCGATCTTCTCCATTCTGCTTTCTTTCTTTTTGCATTAATTATCCTAGAGAAGAATCCTCAAGATATAATTATTAGATTGTTTTCTTGCTTACTTCCAGGCTTCTACTTTATTATTAGACCAAATGCCAATCCTTTGGCATATACACAAAACAATGCCTACAAAAAGTAAAGTGTTTTTTAAAACTATTTCTTCATAAGCAGTTGCAGAACTATCAAAGTTCACGCTAACTTTAAAAGGGACGATGTGAGCTTTTTGTGAGAAGAAATATTTTTGAAAAAATTGGGTTTAATTCACCAAAATGCCCAATGGTTGGATTCTTGTTATTGTAATTAAAGAACAAGCTGAAAGAGTCCAAGAGACTCATGGACCTGACTTAGAGAGCATTTATACTAAAACTGGAGTTGTGGAACTCTTAAAAGAAAATAATAATAATGGCTTCAAAAATGAGGCTATGAAACAGCCCTCCATCCTTGTTCTCTCCTATTAACTCCTGCGCTCACCCCAAGACTGCAATCCCTTCGCCCCGCCTCTTGGAATACATTTTGATAAAAAATAACCATAGGGGGTAAAACCAGGCAGAATCTTCCTTTATCTCCAGTCAGAATGCTTCTTTTTGTTAGGATATTATTCCAAATACATAGTTCCTTCATCTTTATTTATATTTCATCTTGTTGCTTATTTCACCACTGTTGATTTTTCTTCATAAATAACAGAGGTTGTCCTTTTCTTACTTGCTTTTGTTTCTCTATTTGAATATGTGTCACCTTCTGCTCTTCAAATAATTCTTTCTTTAGTTTTTAATCATCAGACAATAGCTCTTGATCATCTTCTCTAAGTGGACATTTCATCATTAGACAGAATATAAGTACACACTGAATATTCCTCTGTTGTAAACATTTCTTCTTAGTCCATTCTTTACACATATGCATCAATCTTCTTTCATTTTAAGAAGCCCCTCCAGAATATGAAGCATTTTATTCCAGTCAGAATTTATTAACTTTTGATTTTGACCACTCCGATGAGATTTGAAAAAAATATATTGTGTATGGTTACATTACCATAGGTTAGACCTTAAATGGGCCTAAGACAAAATAGAAATACACATAATCCTGAATACAAAAATACTATCACAAATATTGCAGAAACTGTTCTCCTTTAACTCCCCAATGCCCACACCTGGCACTTCATTATGAGATATATGGAATCCTTTGGAAGAGAAGAGCCCAGGAATAACAAGAATAAAATACAGAGCTAGAGGTCACCAGTTCAATTCTCTGAAGTACCAAAAGTTTTAAACTTTGGAAAAATTGTACTCCTGGTTTAAAGAGGAACCAGGAAAAGTGACCCCTAGACCAAACATATCCCTGCACCAATGGTGAAAGGCAGCAGTTTCACCATAAGGTACTGCTGGCACAGATCAACATGATCAATCTGGGGTTAAGTACCACAGCTGTGGTCATGAGGGTAAGTCAAAGAATCAGTTGCTGTACCACAAAATGGAAGGTAATGGAAAACAACCACAATAATCACTTTAGAACGTGCAGCCCTGAATTTAGTAGAATTGAACTCTGCAGTAAACCAATCTTAGGCTTTAAATACTGATAATGGTAAAATCGTTATGGATAAACATTCAGAATTCCACTTAATACTAATGTTCTAAAGAATTCTTAAAGCCCTTCAACATCAGGGTAATTTACATTATAATTCTGGGAAATTGAAGATATTACTTCAATGCAGCTTATTCAACATAGTCAAAGGTGTGATAAACTAGAAACTTAGAAATACGAAATTATGTCGGTGAATGATTTTCACACAGGATGCCCACTAGCCATTTTTTTTAAATCACTACGTTTTCCAAATTTCATTTTGATTTTTCTACATAATTTTATGTTGAAACAACTAGTATTCAGGATCAGGTGTGGGAAGAATGGTATTATGCAGTCATAGTAGGAATTTTATAAGTAATACTAATAAATTTAAAGTCTAAAGTTCACTCACAAGTATTAAAATGCATTTACAGATAGATAATTAGTGTGCTGAGTAATGAATATAATAAAATTGTAGAACATACTACTGCTAGTAAGACTACGTAGTATACCAGTCAAGATCATTCATGATGGATCAAATGCCAACTAACTTCTGCATACTATGATTTTAAGATCTTAAACTTGGATCACAACAAACCCCTAAGCAACTCGACATACATACATACTTCCCCCCTGCCTCCCTTAAATTCATCCAGCACTCATGATAATGGCACTTTACGTCAGAAGAAAACACTTGAAGGTGTAACACTGTGTGGTCCAACAATGGCAAGATTGGAAAAAGTATGGGCCACTCCTATAGCGATACCATACCCTTGGATATAATAAACTCCAACTAAAAAAAGGTATACTTGGGGATGAATGATACACATTTGCATAATTCATCTCCAAGGATATACATTTGGGTGAATTTGAAAAATAACCCAAGTCTATGAGAGGTACACACGCTACAATATAAAGTTGTCCATATTCCAAAAACATTTTATGAACATACTACCTTGATCAAAAAGTTCCCGGAATAACCACCGTGTGGCGCTCCCATCGTTCCGATTTGAGTTCTGTTTTTTTTGTTAAATTGGTACTTCTGTTGTTGATATTCCCTTTAAATCTTAGTGTCATAACTTGACATTTGCAAAAGTTACGTAGCCAAGAGTACATCTATCTCTGTGTGTGTTGGCGATTTTTTACAATTTCAGAAATGGATTTAAATTTGCAACAACGAACTTGTATTAAATTTTGCGTAAAAAACGGATTTAGTGGCGCACGGACGTTGGAAATGTTGGAAAAGTGTTTCGGCAACGATTCTCTAAAAAAAACGGTCGTTTACCAGTGGCACGAGCGGTTCAGAAGTGGTCGTGAGTCAATCGAAGATGATGAACGCAGTGGCAGACCATCGACATCGAAAGTCGGTGAAAAAATTGATAAAGTAAAAGAAATGTTGGTCAATAACCGCAAATTAACCATCAGAGAAATAGCGGAGGACTTGAACATTGCCTATGGATCCGCCCAAGACATTGTGGTTAATGATTTGGGTTTCCGTCGTGTAGCAGTAAAGTTGGTGCCAAAAGACCTCAATTTCATGCAAAAAAGAGACCGTGTTGACGTCGCAAAAGACATGATTTGCGAGGCTGAATCCGATCCCACATTCATCAAAAGGATCATTACTGGAGACGAGACGTGGGTTTGTGAGTACGACACGCAATCCAGACATCAGGCAAGTGAATGGCGTTCACCAAATGAGCCGAGACCAAAAAAACCACGTCGTTTTCAGTCAAAAAAGAAGGCAATGCTGACGGTTTTCATGGATTACAACGGTGTAGTGCATCATGAATTTTTGCCAGAAGGCCAGACAGTAAACAAAGAGTATTATTTGGGCGTTATGACACGTTTGCGTGAAGCAATTCGCCGAAAGAGACCAGAAATGTGGGCAGAAAACTCGTGGATTTTGCACCATGATAACGCACCGTCGCACAGTGCTATCATTATTCGTAATTTTTTGACGAAAAATGCAACAAATACCATCCAACAGCCACCGAATTCACCTGCTTTGGCTCCCTGTGACTTCTTTCTGTTCAATCGAGTTAAAAAACCATTACGGGGAACGCGTTTTAGCAGCCGAGAGGAAGTAATGGAAAAATCGCAGGAAGCACTGATGGACATACCGAAAACCGAATATAAAAAATGTTTCGAGGATTGTATCAAGCGCTGGCATAAGTGTGGTGCAGTCGATGGGGATTACTTTGAAGGGGACAATATAGATTTAGATGAATAAACTTGTATTTTTAATTTTCTGAATAAATTCCGGGAAATTTTTGATCAAGGTAGTACTTTCATAAAATATGGCTTTATATGCCTAAAAACAGAATAGTTATTTGAATAAATAATTAACGAAAAATATCTCATGAAATGAAAAACTTGCTCATACAAAATGGTTAGTATGAAAAAATTAATCTCTCTTTCCATTAACCTTACAACACCACACAGCTGGCAACTTGTGTCTTTCTCGTCAGAACTAGATGATAATAAATGATTCCTCTAAAAGAGTCTACAAGTTCATGAAACCTTCCAAACCACATCTAAGGACTACACATTATTGTACTTTAAAATCAGACAAAAGCAAAGCAAAATATCCTTAAACCCCATACTGTTACAATAACTCATTCTTTAGCAATGCATATCTTTTATTTTCCCCCTTAATTCCATCCAAAATTCCTATTCTTTTCCTCCCTCTCCAACAATTCTCCCCTCTATTACAGTCTTCAGCAACCCCTTCTCTCTCAGCATCTTATGCATCCACTTGTCCTGCCTCTCAAATTTCTTCCAGCAGCCATCTCTCCTCCCCTACCATTTCTAGAACTTCATTATTTGTTTTCTTTTTCATCCATTTCATTTTTTTTTCACTCTTCACTATATCCACGTCTCAAAAGCCTTCACTTCATGCCATAAAGAGTGGGATGTTATGAAAGACCCATTGAAACTTTGAAATGAGCAAAGTTTTATAGAGCAAAGAAACATGATAATTGAAACAAGATGTTAGGCATAGATTGGTAGCTTTTAAGATATGGGTATGGAAAAGGACGGAAAAGGTGAAATGGAAGAGAAGGAAAACAAATAAGGTGAAAGACATGGCGGGTGAATAGAGAGGATTGTAAGGAGATATCCAAAGAGGCAGGATAAATAGACAGAGGACATTTTGATTCGTGATGAACTGTTTCAAGACATAAATGGGAGAATGTTGGGCAAGAAGGGAGGAAGGGGGAGAAAAAGGGCAGGGATGTTTGAAGGGATGAAGGGAGATAGAATGTGTGCACCACTGAGGAAGAGTTTATTGTATTGTGGAATGCCAGACCAGGTCCCTGGGTTATCCCGATATACATCAAAGTCTACTACTCTGTTTAAACTTACTGGCCTAATCAACCCATATAGATCCCTGATTAATATAAGGTGCATGATACTAAATTCATAAAAACCTTATGCACACATTTCTATTCCAGTTAGAAGTAAAAAATTAACCATCTGCAATTTCTAAAATGCCTATTAACATAGGCACATTAAAACATGAACAATTCCAACTAGACCCACTTAATGCCCATGAATGGTGATAAACAAAAAAATGTAAACTGAAGAATAAATAAAAACATCAACATAATCAAGATTATTTATTTACAGTAATGAACACTAAATGTTTTGTAACATATATACCCTTACTTGTTGACCTCCTGTAAGTTGACCAAGGGCACAATATTTCTACAATGACAGTGAGAAGAATCAGTTTCTCACGCAAGGATGACAACAAAAACAAGATTGTATTTGCGTGCCACCACTGCCATAAAAGATAACGTTTCTGAAAAATATCTTTCCAGGTGGCGTCACCTTCAGATTCCATTCAATTGCCCATCCAAGCAAAATAAGGGCAAATTACATTTGGCTCTACACGAAAACATCCTTCTCTAATGGCCAGCAGTTTCATCTCTCTTCTCCATGCCTGGCTGCTCTTCTGGAGTGTGAGGCCAAAAGGTGGGCCTCTTCTCAGAGTCCAAAGCCTGAAAAAAATTGGACATGATATCTTCAAACAATTCAATATTGAGTAATAATGAGCAAAAAAAACCATGCTATTCCTCTACAACTGTAGGATATGCTGCAGGAATTAGTCTCTCATCATCTTGTTCTGGACAAGAAGGATATTTAAACTAGCAGCTATAGCAGTAGTAATATGGGAAGGTAATAAACAGCCGTGATCATTTATGCATTTAGGGAAAAGTTGGTACAATTTGGCAGCGGTTGAATTTTCACGGAATGAGGGAAGAATGGGTGGAGAGAAACCCAATTTCAGCATTATTCCACTCTTAATGAAAGATGCCACGGGGTCATTCAGTTTAACATCACATCCAACAGATTAGATGCTCCACTTGAAGTGCTCTCCACATACGTAGAAACCCAAGTAGTCATCAGGATGTATCTGCAAAATTAACTAGGCTTCTCACAACTTGCAACTGATGATAACGTACAACACATCCTGTTGACCTCCTCCAATTTGAATAATTCCAACAGTGAAGATGTCTTGGGACTTCAAATAGTTGAAAGAAGACTAAGAGGGCACAGGTTCAACGCTGATAGACTTGTATAGATTGATGCTGAAATCTATCCTAAACTATTATACTTTAATGTAACAATCAATCATTCTGTAATTAGTGTTAACATTTATTTCTTATCCCAAAACTCCCGGTTTTCTAGTCCATGAACCATGATTTCCCATACCTTTCCTTAAAATATAAGCAGAAACCATCATGAACGAAATGCACCTACATACTATCACAGACATTGCTCAAATATTCAGGCTTGATATGTTTATGAAGAAGGCATGTTTGATTTCTCACAAATAATGTAGTTTTGGACAGGCTGAACAATAATATATTTTTCTTTTAAGACTAACAACATACAACTTGATACCAGACACTTACATGCAGATATCCTTCTTCAATGACACACATTTCCTTCCCCCCTTCATTCTATTCAACATTCCTATCCTTTTTTGAGAAAAGTCAAACAACTGTGGTAGATGCTGAGACAGTAACTTTAATGAAGCTGTCTTCTAATAAGCATTAAAATGTATCAATTTCAAAATCATTTAATTGACTGGGAAATCAAAGTATCCACATCTGAATCCTGATTAGGGGAAATGATATTTACACTTTGAAATCGATGCATTTTAAGGCCCATTAGCTCAAATTGACTTGCCTCTCCTTAAAAAAAAAAACCTGACATTAGGCACCACAGTAAACCGCTCCAATTCTGCACACTTCTTACTCCCCTTTATTCCATCCAACATTCATATTCTATTCCATCCCCTTCCTCGTTTGGCTAATGTTCTCCCCTCTTACAGTCTTCAATTACCCAACGCCAATGAAAATGCTCAGCATCCATCTTTATAGTCTCTTTTTGATTTCTCCCAACATTCTCCCCTTCCCTCTTACCATGCCTAGCATTTTATTTTCCTTTCTTTCAATTTTACCTTTTCCATCTCTCTCCAAACCTACATTTCAAAAGCCTCAAAATATCTATGCCTATTATCTTGTTTGAATGATTATTTTTCCCCTCTATACAAAACGATGCTCAGTGTCTAAGTTTTGCTAACTAATATTTTCTTAACATCCTTCACTTCCCTGTCATCCATTTCCTTCTCCTTGTAAAAGGTTCTTTACCTGACACAATTCTCCTCCTTACAGTCCTTCAGACTTTCTCCATTTTAGTACAAAACACTTCCAGGATAGGCAAACTTTTCTACCTGCTTTAGAATAGGACCTACAATTTTAACTTCTAGCTGCCTCCCCCTCATTCTTAAAGACCTCATAACCTTTGTTTTACTTTAACTGATTCTCATCTCCTGCCTATCACACAATGATTTTCTAAAGCACTTGGCAAACTCCTGGATAAGTAAACCTTGATCATCCAAAGATTCAACTGATTTTAAGAATTCCATGCCAACTTTCATTCCGATGACCAATTCTTTCCATGCCATTTTTAACACTTCCTTTAAATTTTTAGTAAAAAGCACATGTTGTAAAGGATACCACTGTCTTACACCTCTTACTAACACCACCTATTTGAACTCTCCATTTGCCACTCAAACCTGAACAGTCGCAGACATGTACTTGTAGCAGATATCACCTATTAGTAGAATCTATTCCTATTTCCTACATTATATTGATTGATTCCACCCAGTTTACTCCTGGAAAAAAATTGTCCTAAATTTTGTACATTTCCATTAAATATTTTATGATGCAAATTTCACCTGAGTCAGATCAGGTACAAGGCAGAGGAAGGTAAAACACATCCGATAAGTAAAGGGTAAAGGCTTGAAGGCAGGCCTCATACCTTCATCTGATAGAGCTGAAAATGAGTATCAAAAGAATTTTTTTAATTAGAGGGAAAGTGCAATATTCTTAAATTTTCATTACTGACTTATCTACACGATTATACAACATAGTATATGTTTGTCCAGTACATTAAATGAAAATCTAAAGGTTTATTTCAGCCAATTTGTTTAAACACCTTATTTAACAACCATTTAATAAGAACTTCAAAAAAGAGAGCAAAATTTCCTCCTCTCCTATTTTAAGAAGGGGTTCATATTATTACCATTCGATGGATCAACAACTAAGGTATCTTTAAAATGATAATCATTCTATTGGAATACTTCCAAGAGAAATCAATGAACACTTTGCTGTTGGTGAGAGTAAAACTTTCAGTTTTTGGCAGTTAGCATCTCTTTTATAATAATTGACCTTTTTCTTGCACACTCTTCGCCTTACAGGAAATAAGGTTATCTTTCCATACCCAATAAATGTATTTACATGAAAATGCCTAGGCGATACTTTCAAAAAAGAAAATACAATGCAAAATAAAATTACATTGAGAAGTGTTCGCGAAATATTCTGAACAAGCTAAAAATATAACTATTTTCAAAATGGCATGACACCACTACGAGTCCTTGACATTTTTAAATTCTTGAATAGAAATAGATTGAGCAACTTTTCATGTATTTTAATAGAAATAAGCAAAAGGAACCCAAATACATGACAAAAAAATTACTCAAATCAGTCATTCTTTTGCTCCACACCAGACAAGTTTTGAAGTATGTACTGTAATAGGGGATGAAAAAGATGAGCTTAGAGCAATTTCTTTCCGAGTTTTTCGTATGACTCCGATCCGACTTTCACCAATATTTCACACCCAAATAAAAATCCCCAAATCTTACAGTTTTCCAAAAACGAGGCGGCAACTCTTACAATTTAAAACTGTCATTTTTGACACCATGAACCAAAACTTTCACGATGATACTGTCACAATGTTTTGGTCAAAGAATACATAAAAATTTAGCTAATACCCAACAAAATAATCACAAAGAGGAACTGAAAAAATACATATAATGATGGCTGTTAAATCCATTTTAAATTCAAAAATCTCAAACTCACTGTTCTATTAACATGAATGGCTGAAGGTATTTTCAAAGAAAAAAAGTCTCATATTTACCATATTTCCCAACCCATAAGAGACATCATGATTGTCCAGGCAAGAATTAACGAAAAATACTCAGATGAGTATTTTTTAGGAGATTTTTCTTTCCTAGGAGATATATCCTATAAAATCTTAAATCGCCTTCCAACAAAACTCAAAAACGGCCTTTAACACACCCATTACTCTCTCCTATACTCTTTGCTAATGGCAAAGAAAAACAGGATACATTTAATAAATCAGGCATCTACAAACTTAAACGCGATAATTGCAACACACATTATGCCATCCAAACTGAGAGGAATTACAAAACGTGAGCCCAAGAACACGCCATGTGTCACAAAAATCAAAACCCCCAATTCCCTCTTTGCAAAACACCTCTTAGATTGTAAACAAAATAGTAATTTTGTCCCAAAAATACTACATATCCTCCCTTAAGGATTAAAATTGGATGCTCTGGGGCTAATCGAGATTCAAAGGCACTTGGCAATGACAATGAGCAATTATATGCCCATCCCCCACCCCCTCCTTTCCGAAAATTTGACCTTAAGGGTTAACAAATATATTGGTCCAAAGCATTCAGGTGCATCTACGCCTTGACCGGACCCTATGAAACACACCCTCGACCACAGACTTTCACTTCCAAAATTCCCCTGACCCTACACAGCTTACGGCAACCATTGGATTTGCTTAACTTCGAGGAGATGGTAAGCAAATCCAATGGTTTTAAGTAGCCGTTCATCCCCCCCCCTCCCATAAACCCAGGCTAGACCCAAGCCATATTAATAAGCAAGGCACCACCACCTCTTCTTCCTTTAACCGACGAAGCCACGACTGCCGACTGTGAAATTCCAGAACCCTCCCCCTGCCCTGACCTTCAACTTCCCCCCTCTCCTCTATCCAATGGGTATATATTAAACAGCTGTGCACGTAAATTGTATCTGATGATGCAGCAATTTTGGGAAACTCGTTGTACTGTGAAAAAAAGTCTGTGGAATATTAAACACTCATTTAATATGAGCATTAAACAATACTGCAAAGTGAAGCCAGAAAGTGTTAGGTATGAATTCACAAATTCAATTATTATTATTATTATGTAATCTACCGGTTAAGGCAGGTTTTTGGATGGACATCATTACTAATTAAATAATTTGTGACCCCTAGCAAAACACAACATCCTACTCTACATCAGGTCCCTCTTCATCTCCGAGTACTTTCTTCCTCCCTTCATCCCTTTCCAACATCCCTATCCTGTTCCTTCCCTTTCCTCATTTGCCTAACATTCTCCCCTCTATCACAGTCTTCAACATCCCACTGCCGGTCAATACCCCCTTCATCCACTTTTCCTGCCTCCATAGGATTTCTCCCAATAAACCCCTCTCTTCGCCCACCATACCAAGTACTTCCTCGTTTGTTTTCTTCTCTGTCCATTTCACCTTCTCCATTCTTCTCCACACCCACATTTCAAAAGCCTCCAATCTACGTCTATCGTCCTGCTTTAATGACCACGTTTCCGCGCCATACATAGCTACGCTCCATATCAAAGTTTTTATGACTCTTTTCAAAACATCCTTACTCTATGTCCCCGTCATCAACTCCCTCCTCCTTGTGAAAGCCTCTTTGCCTAGCGCAATTCTTCTCCTTACGTCCCTACTACTTTGACCGTGTTGCTCCAAAACACTACCGAGATACTGTGAGGTTATTATCATTTTAACTTTTTATGCAAAGCTTAGTTCCTGTTATTATTTTGATATTATTCAAATTTTCTAATAAATGCAACTATCTTCTACGCCTTTACTTTCATTCTTATACTATTAAATAAGTCTCAATGCCTTTAGGTTCAGAGTTAATCGGGAGGGATACAATGTGGGTATTTGCAGAGGCGCGACCCAATTTTGCCGTTAGCCCAATGCATATTAAGTTTTACAGCAGGATCACATGTGAGAAGAAACTAAATGCACTACATTTACAAATTATTTGGAAAACTTTTTAGGAGGCACATTCTTAAAAAAATCTCTCAATTAATACTGACTCAAAACAATGATATTATCGAAATTTTTAATAAGGCAACCCCATTTTCTATGACTGACACAGGGAAAAATACTTAAAAAGTTAACATTTTTCCCATGAATCAACAGAAGTTTATAGGTTGAAGTTACACCCGTGCAACCCCCCCCGCCCATTTGATTCAGCCTGATTTTAGAGCACACTTTGGAGTAAAAAAAATGGCCTAGGGTGGGGAGGGAAATTGGTTTCAATAAATATTTGCTTTTAATTAAAATTCATTTGGTTCAAAATAATTTCCTGAGCAGGTAGTGGGCCCAATTTTTTAGCACTATAATGAATAGTACATGTAACCATAGTATGCTTGCACACACATATTTCACAATTAATTAAAAAATTATAATCGATGACAAGATTATTGCTGGGGGCGGTTCAGTATTTCTAAACTTTTCAGTTGACAGTACAATTACACCTTTTGGACGGATTTAATAGAGGTGGAAAGTATACAAGGTTAAAGAATGATATTTTATTAAAACATTCATACAATATGGAGTTTATGCATTTTTTGTCACATTAGTTAGGGCTTAGGAGTAGTCTGTAGTAGTAACAGGGTGTATCAAAAAACTACCTTGAGTAGGTAGACTACACCTAATAATAGGTATAAATATGCTTAAATATCACACCACACCAGATAATTAATCAAATATATGAAAAAAAAAGTTTTTAAAAATGCCCTTGAACATGTAGCAAACAGTGTACTTCCTTGAGGAATGCTGCATTTTGGTGAGGTAATACGTAAAAAAGAACTAAAATTGTTGATAGGAAGATTTTGGGTTCGCACATGGACGAAGGCACAAATTTGTATACTGCGGTGTAACGGTTACCAGATTAATCTCGGAAATGTTAGTCAGGTCTTAGATGGCCCAATTCCCAAAGCAAAGCATCTGCTTGGACATGAAATCGTGAACTTGGGCTATTACCGTATCTATCAGTCTAATCTCAGGGATATTCACATGATTTTTTGTTGGTACAAACAATTTAAATGGTACATCATTTAATTATTCAAGATAACTCAATATTTTTTTAATAATTTACACAAGCTCGATAATTTTTAATAGGTCCTGTCATTTGACATATTGGCTGTCCAGTTTTAAGTATTTCTAGACCTTCTCCAAATCTCCATCATCTCTGAGACAATTTATTCAAGTATCTAACAGCATAGTACTGCCCTCATCTTTATGTACCAAATTCAACAAGTTTTCGCTACAACCAAATTTAACTGTTAATTCATTGCAATCTAAGAAACCAATTACAGAACTTCATAAAGTTCTCCAAGTTATTTATCTTTTTAAATTAAGTTAAAATATGGTTACCTTTTTTGGATAACCCTTTGAACATAATCCATTTCGTTTTTGCTCAACACTCTTAAAGAGTTTTTCTTAATGACATCTTCATTAGATTTCTATCATTACTTTTTAAACTGTTCCTAAAATGTGGGTGAATTTTACTTTGTCTCCTTAATGCAGCTCTGACATATCTATTGTACCATCATGGTTCCTTATTGTTACATTACAATTTGCGTGGAATTAAGTTCCCTATCCCATCATCTAAAATAGCTCCTCTAATTAAAAATTCTGAAACACAAGAGCGCTTTCCAACAGTTCTAGTCGCATTCATAACGAATACAATTGAGTTTTAAGTTTACTGCGATGAACATTCCTCCACCTAAACTATTAGGCCAGTCTTATTTACAGGTAATGAAACATTTCGGAAATACTCCAGTCTGCATTATCCTCTGTGAGCCAACTTTCAGTATTCATGAAGTCAGTACCTTCAAGTATATTATTTATCTGATCTTTAATTTTTTTATACTTCGGCAATTTAATGCGATAACATTTATATTGTTTAACAATGCACGCATTCGGAGCGGGGCTGAAATCACACGTCTCACAAATATCATTATTACCTTTCCGAAAGCACAGTTCTGATAAAACATTAACTTGGGAAATCTTTGAGGCTTTTAAAATATCCTGATAAATATTTTGCTTCATCCGACACAACAAATGAGAAAATATAATAAAAGAGTCGGTAAAAATGGACTATATTGAAAAAATAACTCACCAGTTCAGGATATGAATCCTTGTAATCCTCCATGGTCATTTGATCAATTGGAAGGAGCGAGTTGATGTGATCCAATTCTTTTTGGAAATCAGTAATTCTTGCATTAGAATCTTGGACAAATTTCTTCACTTCCTCCATCTAAAATATTAGATTTTATTAATATCTTTGTGACAAATGATATATTTCTTCTAAAATAACACTCCTTTCAATTAGTAGCTTACAACTTGCTTCTCTTGAGCCTCAACTAAAGCAGTTGCGGTATCTGGGGGATAAGGAATTTTCATTGATTCGTACTGCTTCTGGAAGGCATCAGCCATACCAGCTACTGGCACAGTTTTCTTGTAGAATGCCCAATCAATTTTTGGTAGAGACTCGGGGTTTGCTAACACTCTAAAATTAAAACAGGTTGTATTAAAGAACTTTAAGCACAAATTTGAGAGGTTAAAGCATAATGAGTACAAAATTTACTGCAAAATTATAATACAATATCACAAGGCAGACGGCAGTTACAAGGCTATAATTTACCTCCTCAAGTAAACATCGGACTTGGCCTTGAAAGCAATAAAGTTGCCCTGTTGTTTAGGATGGACTCTTTCGAGCATTGCTGCCCAATTTACGGCTGATTTGGTCACTCGTCTTCCAGCCATCTTCTATTATTTGAACAATATCACGACACCGGCCTGTTTCCCTATCCACCAAGATGGCAAAGACAACTTGTAACATGTCCAGTAGATGGCAGCAACTCGGTAACATAAAACGATCACCCTGCGACACAGCGGGAAGCTTAAAGCACAATATCGCTTTCGTGCAAAAATGTTTTCACCATTCCAACTTTTTACGCTGAAAGAGGATTATACTATTTTTCATTATATTACTAGAAATTCTTTGATTAATATCAAAGATGATTATAGCACACATTAAATAAATGTGTAAGAGCAGCTTATTGCAATTAATTTCCTTACTCATTCTGACAACTACTTGACCTACTTTCTACATGATTTTATAAAACATTCCATTAAATTTATATTTTAGATCTTTATCCCGTTTCTCACCGCGAACCTTTTCATAATGAAGTGCAAACCACCAGAAAAGTAAAGAAATTCAACCCATTAGAGTAGAGTACACTGTTTACCATAGGTACAATGTAGGTTATGTTATCTGTGAATGCACAGGTAACATTATGCTGTACATTCAACAACTACTCATTTCAATTCATTGATGCTAACATGCAAAAAATTATTTCTGAGGGCAAGTTTCAGTTTGAATGCTACAATATAAATGTACGGTATTATATTATTTTTCCTGTGAATTGATACTTTGCACAAACATTGACGACTTTTCTGGACACACTAGTGTAAAATTAAATCATTTAACTGATCTACCTAGACGAAGTATATGTTCTGAAACAATAGCATCCTAGCGATTATGTACATGGACACACATTTTATAATTCTTCTATCTTGAGTATTGATAAAAAATTATAGTGTGCAACTTGGCAGTATGTGTTGTTTTATTTCTTGTAACAAATGATTTGGCTCCATCGTGAGAATAATTCATCATAATTACAGGAATTCTAATAGGAAATTAGAAAGGCTAAAAAATATTAAATTGAGGTGAGAAACTAATATGGTAAAAGAAGCATGCCAGAGAATGCAGAGAAATGATATGGATTTTATACCGACAGGAAGAAATAGACACCCTTTAGGGAAAGGCGAAGGAACTGTCCCCATGTATTAAAGGAAATTTCATTTAGACTATTGAAAATGTGATGAGTAAAATATTAATTGACGGAGAAGAGGTTCTGGCATGATGGGAAGAATATATAGAAGAACCAAGTATATGATACATGTAATATACCAGTTAGTATAAATGTAGAGCAGGAATAGGATGTTGACCATGATAACTTAAAATCAGAAATACTTGACTGTGAGGTAGAGAAGGCATCAAAGAAAATTTAATTGAAGAACGTTGTGGAAATATTCTTACCAGACTGCTCATGTATTTAAGAAAATGGGGAGGGAAGAATTTTTATGAGCTCATTCATAGTATTAATAAGGGAGAAATTTGGCCAAAAGACTTTGTTAATTAAATATAGATGCCATCCCAAAAAGGGAAAAACAGAAAATATTAGAGGACTTGCCTGATTTTAAATATGGAAATGATATTACTTTGGGACATCAAGGAAAGGAACATAAGGATGTAAAAAAGGAAATGAGTATTCAGGGGGAGATTAGTTTAGATTTAGAAAGAGGATTAGCATGTGTAATACCATAGCAATCATGCGGTCATTAGTAGGAAGGAAGTACTAGTACTTAGTTACAAGGATGTATAGGTATGTTTAATGGTTTTTGAGAAGGGATTTAACAGATTAAACTGGAAACAAATGATGAATATTTTGCAGAATATATTATCAAAATGGGGATATTTTGAAAACTTATTTGGTACTTGTAAATGCCTCAGACTACAAGATTAATACAGTCAGAATTAATGAGCCCATTAAAACCAAGGGGATAGAAGATGATCCACAAATCAGATTTGTGTATCTGATGATGAATTATTATATAACTAATCAGTCAGTCATAGGGACACAAAAAACTAAGGGAATTCATCACATTAAAGAAACTGTGTTATGGGTATTGAATGAGATCCAATCATAGGAAAATGAAGGTAATAAGGTTCATAATAAATAGAAAAAAGGCTAAGATAAAAATTAAAGCTTGAGATGATGATGAACTATAGCAGTTCATGTATTTAGAAAGTGCTTTAGGGGAAGTTGGTCAGAGTGTAAATGGTGTTAAAATACAAAGAGAATTAGATAAAGGTTTTTCAAAGAGAAGTGAATGGAAGGCAGAAACCATATTCAAAGAAAGGATTTGTTAGTACTTTGGTGCAGAGAACACTTTGTATAGCTTTGAATTTAGTCCTTGAGATAAGAGGTTGTGCATTACTTTGAAGGCCTTTGAGATGTGGGCATGGAGAATTATGACAAACTAAAATGGACACAAAGAAAAACAATGGAATTCTAGACAAGATGGAGGAGGATAGAGAGAGCTGGGGGGAGAAATATGGATGCAGGAGATACTGAGATGCAAAGGGAGGAAAAGAATAGGCATTCAGGATGGAATTGAGGGATGTAGAAAGGATTCAAAACGAAAGAACGAGTAATTGTAATATGTTGTGTGGTTTGGGGATATTTTTCATTATATTAGTCAAAGCTAAGAGGTACAGTTAAGTTCTGTTTTTGGATTTATTGAATTTATGCATAACCCACCGGACCACTGATAGAAATAAATTATCTTTCCATGTACTTTTCCATGGTATTTCAACTTTATAATGCATTCACTAACAAATTCCTCCCTTCATCAAAGCTTAAATATTTTCCCCAGAAAGAAAAGCAGGACTCCTTTTTCCCCGAGTGAATGTTTGCTCATGCATCAAGACTCACTAAAAAGCAGTGCTGTAAGTTTAGACATTAGCTTTTCCAGTTTATTTTGCCAACGGATGCTGGGCAACTTTTGAATTTTTCGAACTTATTAATCTTCCTTGCTAATAATTCACTCTGAAGATAATGAAAACCAGTCCTGAAAACTATCCGTTCTGAAATCCTTCTACCGCGGCGAACGGTGTGAATCTCTACTGACCAACTTCCCTAAGCCCCGACCCATATGCCATTACTAAGCATATTTCTGGCATTACATTTGTGAATAAAGGTACTACTTTCGAAGAATTATGTTAAAACTAAGAAAACATTTAATAGTGATTATCATTTCAGCCAAAATAAATACTTGAACTTTGGGAATCTGAGTATAGAATGTGTTCTTCCTCTGGGAAAACAATTACACGTTCCAATGACAACAGTTAGGGAAAAAGGAAGCCATAAAAAACCATAAGACAGTTTGACATAAAGTCTACGGGAAACAGGCAGGAAATTAATCTTAACTTTTAGATAGCAAGAGAGAATATTTTCTGAAATTAATTTTTCATCTAAATATTTGCTCTTGCGCCAGCGACATTGCAGGCGCGATATTCTACCGCGTACAATACCACGAAATGTGTACCCGTACGCTAGCGACGTCACAGGCGGGTTATCCTATCAAGTGCAGCAAAAATGTCTTATGAAAATAACGGCGCCACAGTAGACGATCATTTCTTTTTAACGCGAACGTTGAACCATCCACGGGTTAAGATGTAGACACCCCTTGTAAAATTCTGTAGCGACACTAAAATGTAGGATATGCCATTTATCTTTTCTAATCGCACCTTTATCAGAGAGAATGACTTGGGATTCCAATTGGAAATGGAAGAACAAGTTTCTTTTGATTCTGTGAAGTAGTTATTCGCATTTGCTTCAGTCACCTGCGGAGTTTATAGCGAGTCACTCGCTATAAACTCCGCAGGTGACTGAAGCAAATGCGAAAAAAATGCGCAGTCGCAGGAAACTTCCTTTTCAGGCTTTATGGATGTCTAACCCCTATCGTTCGCCCGCTGATCCGATTCTTAATGACTCAAGGTGGTGATCCGATCAATTGAACGATTCCTTACTGATCGACCCAACTTTTCTCTGATCTAGTATTCTTGTTATGAAATCCACGGCCTTCACGTACTGGCAATGCCAAATTGCTTCCACATATACATTAACTAATTATAAATGGTTAACTAACCTACTTAGGAAGCTGTGAAAGACACAATGGAATAGATTATTATGCTTCCGTAGAAGCGTCCAAAAATTGCCGGATCCGACGATATTTCACGTCGAATCGGCGGGGTATTGGTATAAGTTTTCAACTAGCAATAATCGCACCTCGGTAGAACCTCATTGGTTACGATATCGCCACTGCGCAAAGTTAACTTGGGGAAGGGAGCTCAAAAGTACGGTTTACTATATGCCTTATAGTCAGCAGTGAGTTTTAAAGTTTATGAAACTATTAATATGCAAAATACACTAAATAAAACAATTAACGTTAACTTTAACTCTGGTTTACAGTTATATACTTTAAACGGTTACATGATTTTATGAAAATCTAAACAAATGTAACCATTACGGTAAGTTTGCAATATTTTACCTACCCTTCATAAACTGACCACCTAAAAAATCAATCCATTTTTAGCTTTATCCTTTTATCGATCTTTTTTTTGCGAAATCAGGAATTTTCAGGAAATCATTTGCAAAAAATTGACATATTACCATTTGCATGCATAGAGAAAAACATTTCAGCCATCAATTAAAACATTATACGGTCAATTGGACTAGTGTGCATCTATCATATACGCATGTGCTTTACGACGGGTCGTGTTTCGCGAGAATGATGCGGATTCTATTTCCAATATTTTTTTCATGTTGATGTTTGATTTTCCCATTTCCGAAATGTTTTGTTATTAGCTCAAAGGCAGAATATGTCAGTTATTAAGATGTAATGTTTCTAATTATGAATTATGCAGACACAAACGGGCGATTCAATCGATTTGAAGGCACGTTGGTGCTGCTATTTCCTCTCTTCCGGATTTTTGTGAAATCTAATACCAGCGTATAGTATTACTACAAAGTATTAGTACTACAAACTATTAGTGCAGTTGTATAAGCGTACATGGTACCTTACAGGCCACCCCTAGGGTGTATGGCAGTGAGTAAATGCACTACAGGCATGCAGCATCAAAAACTTAATGTTTTCTTGATGTGTACCCGAAAATATGTGAACTTGTACATATATATATATATAATGTATATATGTATATATGTATATATGTATATATATACATATATACATTTATATATATATATATATATATATATATATATATATATATATATATATATATATATATATATATCCTATGGAGGCAGGAAAAGTGGCTGAAGGGCGTATTGACCGGCAGCGGGATGTTGAAGATTGTAATTGAGGGGAGAATGTTAGGCAAACGAGGTAAGGGAAGGAACAGGATAGGGATGTTGGACGGGATTAAGGGAGGAAGAAAGTACTCAGAGCTGAAGAGGGACTTGGTGTAAAGTAGGATGTTGTGTTTTGCTAGGGGTCACAAACTATTAAATTAGTAATTATGTCCATCCAAAAACCTACCTTAAATGGTAGATTACCTAATAATATATATATATATATATATATATATATATATATATATATATATATATATATATATATATATCAATTATTCAATATTGTTCGCCTGAAATTGGGGGGGAGGGCTTTGATGTGAGAAAGCTAATCCACCTGTTAGCCACCGCCAAGGTGAGTGGTTGGTGTGTATGGGGTTAAGTTTTGACGGTCTTTGAACCCACTGCATTTTCAATCTAACAGTAGACCATGAAAAACGACCACCAGCCATCGTTGCCATGAGATCGAACACGCGAAACCATATTGAATGTCGTCAACGCCGACGTAGATTAAAGTGCGCTTCCCCCGATCGATAGAACAGTTTGACGTCACAATCACGAAGTCCCCGACTGCTTAATTAACACACTGAACGCGCGCGGGTGCCGTCTATCTGACAAGCTCTTTTTGTCGTTGAAAAACAGAGGATGAGATGAATAGCAGAGTGGGGGACATGTCTCAAACCCCACGTATACACACTGCTCAAGAATCATGCAGAAATTATCTAGCTCACACTTTAATTTCATATATCTCACGGTAATGGTTGCCACGTTTACTGTGACGTTTGATTATTTAAACTCCTGTTTGCTTCCACTCGCACGAATTTCAGAAGAAAAATGTGGGCACGTGAATACGATGAGTTTTCAAGCGAAAAAATTTGCCATGATGCTTGTAATTCCGAGAAAAACATTAAATAGGCGTATTGTTATTTAAATACACTTTAACATATTCGTAGAGCAATACATATTTGTATATATTGACCAATTTAAATGAAATTCGATAAACTGAACGACGAAAACGGACTGTATATATTTATATTATGTAATGTAAATGTACAAAGAATTAAATTAGGGACAGAGCTGGGATGGAGATACTTAGAGAAGATCGACATTCAAACGATTCACCGCAAATCGGCACAAGGACGTGTGGTGGGGGTTGTTAAGTCATCTTCCCGGAGGGTCGTTTGACATTAATACGCGCGTGTACATTAGTATGATTTGCTCAGAGATATACATTCATTCACACAGTGACATGGCCATCAACATCGTACAAAAAGAAATAGTCCTAACAAAGCTTTGAATTTAACTTTTTAATTTAAAAATTAAGGAGTGTTTTACGTTTGACTATGCATCGTGAGGGAGAATAATTACAAATTCGCTTCACTAATCGGCGGTTTATTTTTTCAAAAAGTGTATATTTTACGGGGGAAGGTTGACGAACGTTTAGAGTTCCAAAGACATCGGCAACTCATGTGTTGAAGTGACATTCTATTTTATATAAAAGATAATCCCTTTCTTTTCCTTTGATTTCGGTGTATGTTTGGAAGTGAATTTTCTTGGATGGGTAGTGTAACAGGTTCATATTGATATGATACACTCGACTTGCAACCAATTTGTATGCAAATAGTGAGAATAGGGGGTTGGGGTGGGGTAGGATGAGACAGAGGGAGAGAAAACTTAACTCTAGGTTACTACTCTTGTATCCACCGCTAGGGTGTGTGGCAGGGGGCAACACAACAGACTAATTTTTCAGAATTTCTAAGAGTCTTAAAGGCTCTCAAAATGATTCCCCACCAAACCAATCAATTGGACATATACTGAGGTATGACAGCTTTGCAGTCACAGCATGTCGTCAGTGGAATAAGTTTTCTACGATCGACACACGTGAATACAAAGTAACACGCAAAGTAAACTCTCCTTGCCACCAACCAGCTAATATTTCGCACACGTGAATAATAAACGGTGGGTATGTACTTAACTCTGTAAATTAATAATATATTTATACAATAAAATAACAGTCGGTACTCGATCACAGCCACTAGACAACTGGATCGTTGGTAAAGGGAAGGTGGGTGGTGAAGATTCAAGCCAGGGCTCGCTCAGGCACGTCCGTTCACATCAACAGCCAAGAGAAGAATGATAAATAAATTATATATTTATGTACATTTTCTGTAATTTATCTGTAAGTTTAATATTGTAAATTTGTGAGGAGGGAATAGGTGGCAGAAGAGAATCCATAGTCTCAATCTCACCCCAAAATAAAGACGAATTTTTTATCTTATTCAGTTTGCTGAAATACAATAGAATTTACTTCAGGTGTTACGTTCAGTTACTCAAGGTATATGCATCAACTGAGGTTCTTATTTTTATATATTTCCAAAAATTTACAAAATACATTAGCGACATTAAAGATGCACTAACTAACGTGAACTATAAACTGAGGTTAATTGTCGCCGTAAAACTGGTTCTCCGAAATAGGAATACTAAGAGCAAGGCCAAATCCACGTCCTTGCCTTTCCCCAAAAACTGAACTGACGACATTTTTTGCTTTCAGCGTCAAAATCGGCCAAACATTTGCCTATTGGCTCAAGAATGTTAACTCATTTTTCGACCAAGCATGCAAGAGAAAAGTTGAATCTGAATGCTTGCTCATTTTTTTTCTACCCGACGTCCTAAACAACTTATAAAAAAAGTTTCGAAACTCCCGGTTTACCTGGTTTTTCCGGACCTGAAGTCCCATCCTCCAAAAATGTTTATAGCAACATTAAAGAGCATGCATTCCCTGCAATATTAGTTCAATTTAATCTAAAATGGTATCAAATTAATAAACACACGATACACGCGTTCAATAATGATATGCAATTTATCATTTGTTTTCTTCTTAACACCGAGGTTCTGTCTCTTGTTGGAGTAATATTTGTCTCATGAACATAAAAAAAGAAGAACATTTACTTGCCAATTGCGTAGACGTTCGCCAGAAGCTAAATACATTAACGAAAAATACGAGAAAACGCCACAGTAACATTTAATTTCCGCGCTCTTATCGATGGCTTAGGCAACCACGCCACAACTTTTTCCCCATTTTCGTCGGGCATGGGCTAAAATCACAGCTGTTGCCAACAGTATGGGCCTTGTAACATGAACTTCTGAAACGCAAATATGTTTACATGCTTTCATGTGACCCTGGATGATAAAAATGTAATATATTTTAACACAATCCTAAACAACTTTACAATTAGAAATGAAATATTTCCTGAGCTCGATTTGAGATGCGATTGCTCAATATTCTAATAGTCATCGACCAATATTTTATTCAAGTAATTTCTATGGCGCACAAAAATAACACACTCAAACGATACAATACAGAAATGATATTCTCGCATACTATTTAAACTAAAAACGGAATTTAAAAAACATTAGATGATGCTATGGCGATTGCCGTAGGGGAATGTTCGTCATGTATACATGTGGAGCTTCTTCACATGTTTCACAATTCAGTAATTGCAGCAAAGAGTTGGTAATGTAAAACATTCCCTCTATTCTAATCAGTGTTCTGGGCAAAAAAGCTGTGAACATCATACATACGGTATTCTGCCTCTTGTGATTTTTGCCTTTGAATTAATATCCTGTAGCATTAAACGAAATCGTGGATATACAACAGTATTTAACAACCAATTGCTCTTACTTCAACCGGAAATATGAATCAGTGCTCCTAACAGGTAGATTTCTTGACACTGTTACAACTTGCCCCTGTGGTTATATATTTTGTAGCTATTGAAACCAATGAACCATGTTTAACCTGGGTCTAGGCTAAGCATTCTTTATTCTCAGACAGGAAAAATTTGAGTAACTTAATATCAAACCCAAAATACATGTGGCTTCTACTGCACTACATGGCATGTAAAGTTTTCAATTGTTGTTGTAATTTGTTATTTAAAATTACTTTCTTGATTATGTACCTACTGAAGCAAGGTTTTGCCTTTACAAACACAAATGCAATTCCTAGCATGCCTACGACCTGAAACGTAGTAAATGCGTTTTATAACCTGTTGAACTATCATCAGCGGCATTTAAAACGCAAAACTGGTCACCCATGGGATACGTTGGGATATCTTCTGCCGAAAAAAAATAAACTTTCATATTTTTTAAAATTTCCCCTTCATGAATTCACCTGTATATGTAAATCCTTAATGCCTAATAAAAGTAATTTCTGGTTGATACTTTTTCTTTAAGGCGTAGCGACTTCAGCTGAAGTCCTTGAGGTTGCTATGGTGGATGCCCAAGATTATCCTGTTCCTCCATTGGTTACTTCCCAGGCTACAAATGATAATGAAATACATTTCATTTTCAATTTGTAAACTATATTTCTATGCATAACTGGCTAAAATTATTCCTCTGCATTTTATACATCTTGAATGTTTGCCTTTAATGGACAGAATTTCATTTTTGGTCACATTTTCTGCAATCTTAATTATTACTGATTCCAATATTGAATTCCTAAGATTTTCCAGAAGCAGGCCAATACCTAGGCCATCATGAAGAATTGGGCAATATAAAAAAAACTAGTCCCTGAATGTGTAAAACTGAGTATATTTTAATAATAAATTCATTATAGTGCCACTCATTTGTATGCATAGATCAAATCATCGTGTATCTCATGATTAATTTGTTGTGAAAGTTATACTCATTCAGTGATCATGAATGCTGACAAAGGTTAGGCCACAACATTTGATTCATAGAAAAAATATTACTGACCTCCTGCACTCTAATTTATTTAGGCTTGGTTTCATGGTCTAATGGCTTGTTAAATCCAACCTTTAGCTAGTGTGAACATTAACTTAAACTAGAGACTACCTCAAAAGCTGATTTTGTGAACAGATAATATTGCGCATCTCATTCAAAAAACAGAGTTTTTGCCTTAACCAAAGGTCAAAGTCACATTTTAATGAGACAATATTAAACGTTGATTATGGGTTAAAGCTAAGCCAGTGGCAGGAAACCACAAAATGAAAAGCAAAAATGTGGTAGAATTAAGTAAAAAATATTTGCCAAATGCTTGGAACCTGCAGCTCCACCCAAGCTAAAGTGATTTTTCGGGTACCAGGTCTTCCTGGGAAACCATAACCAGCACAGGGAAAGGAACTGGCCCCCCTACCCTGATGTGTGAATTTCACATGCCGTATAGGGCTTAGTACTGGGTGAACCCAACCAAACCGACCTTCAGGTTGATTACTGTGTTTATGGTTTCTTATGGCTCACTTATGATATTTATGATCTTGTTAAAGTTGAGTAATGAAAGTGAATTTGATCATCTTTGGTTTCCCTACATGTAAGATTTCACTTTGGCACTGTAATATCATGAACCTAAATCTTAAAGGTTCCAAAAGAGAACACTTATATTCCATCAGTAAGCATGTTAATCAAGTGGAGGAGGGAGGTTGTTGTGAACAATTTGATTGCATGATCAGTGATTGATATAGCAGCAGTTATTAGGGAAAGTTTGAATGATGATTCAAGTGTAGATAGCATTTTAGCTAGTTGTAATTATAATGATAATACTGAAACTGCAATTGGGAAGCAGTGATTAGTTGGTATGATTAAATGGGTTATTATGAAACAGTGTTTAGACTACTGGGTAACCCAATACAGGACAAATGCAGATAGTTTTAGATTACATTGATATTGCTGGTTCAGCAGGCCTCAGAGTTGGGGTATTAATTTGTGACATAATAATTTGATATTAAGTCAATATCTGGACAAAAACTCTGAAGTCCTATCGTTCATGTTTGGTGAGGAGGAAGTCTACTTATTGGTTGAACCTCTTCACCTTCTGATATCCATTAGATGTCATTTATCTAGATATGAGTTTAGAATCAATGATAGCCTGGTTGAATGGTCTTATTTAAGAAGTTCATTTGTGTTGACTTAACTCAAGCTGACCAAAAATGATGCCAAATATTCCACAAAAAATCAACATTGATTTTAAAACTTTTAAGAAATTGAGAGATAAGCTGGCAACTCAGGATTTCAGTAATTTTGTTAATGTAGCTCTTTAGCTTATGGGGAAGCTCAGTAATGTTGCAAAGAACATCCTTCTATTCTTTGAATTTGGATTTTATAGATATATTATTTGATTATTCTAACAGCAGTCAAGTAGAACAGCATCGATTTTCGGAAAAGTATGCCATAGGAGAATGATATGGAGTATTTGAAAGATTCTTTTTCAAAGCTAAAGACCAGCCACATCAAGGGATGGAGGAGGAAGGGGTATACTTATGCTCCATGCTTAAGGATAAAAGCAATTACTGCTCACTTCCCTATCCAAATTGTCATCTGAAAGTAATTGGGAGTTATATTAGAATTTCGTTTTGTTTATTTCAGACACTTAATGGCTAAAGATGAAACTGCACTGACTATCGGACAGAGGTGACAATTAATGTTAGAAATCTTATTTTAAATGAATCGTTAGATGCAAGTGATTTAGAAAGCAACTGAGAGTGTGTCTGGTTTACTCTGTGGGGTGTCCATGAGGTGACATAACTGCCCATCTTACATAGAAGCAATAACATCAGAAAACCCTTCATCATAGGTACCACAAGTGACACTGCAAACTATCATTTTGGGTCATGAAAAACCTGAGGAGCCTTTAGGCCAGCACTTTGAAAATGTAAAGCTATTTAGAGCTATAGAAGAATGAGAAAATGTTAATGAATCTGTTTTCATTAAGCATTCCCAAAAATATTGTGAAGGTACATCAAACAATTATTGTTTGAGACCCCTGGCCATGATTTTTCCATGAGAAAATTCAATTTTTAGAGCTATACATGAAGATAAAAGTTAACCAGGTAATGTGCTCTCTCATTGAAAAATAGTCAAGTGCAAAACTTTACCTGTATTTTTATTTGTTTTTGCATGTTTGTCCATTTCTTTCATATCACTATTTAGCTAATTTTAGACTGTGCACTGACAATGTTTTTTGCTTACAACTGTGTATGAGAAATATTCCACATTGTCAGCCCAGCTGATTGATTAAAATTTTGCTATTAGTCTTTGATATTAATATAATCAAATTAATATGAGTACAAAAATAAAGTTCCATACTCAACAATCACCAATTATATTCCTAAGAATATTTTTCCTCTGTTTAAATTAAAGCTCGCCAGTTTTTTGACTAAAAATAAATGAGAAATTCTCATATATTTTCTAGGTATCCATCGATTTTTTGTTATTTATGCACCTGACAACATTTTTGTAAAGTGTACAGGCACTCATTGCACAAATAGTTGCTAATAACTACATTTGAAGGCTGCACCACAAATCAGACTAAAAGAGAATCGGCCACCAGAGCGCAGCACAGCGTTATGTATTGAAATGGGCGTTGTGGCAGCTTAACGCCGATGAAAAACAATCTTTGTTTCAAAAAAGGGACGCAGGGCTATATGAAGGTTAATGTGATCATTTAAAGTAACATTAATCAAACTTTACTTTATTAAGATCTATATTACCTAGATGATATAAGATAAAATACGAGGAGTTTATAGTGTCACTATATTATTTACTCTTGGCTATACTGCAAATAACACTTGCGAATCGTTTGCAAGCTACGACGTTTGAGCTGTGGTGACGCTGTTATCCTAATAATTTGCTGAGAACCTGGGCAGTCTCTACGACGGTGTTGTTTTCAATTTTTAGCAGGCGATAATGTGAAATTTTCAAACAGGCACGTAGTCATTTAAAAATGAACTAATTATTATTTAGGTACTATACTCATTTTTGTGTCGCATATAACTGACGGGTCACCGCGAAATACAAGAATGTCAGCGTTAACTGGATGATCATTCTTTTCAGTATGGCTGGAAAAAAATTCTATGTCTCTCCTGAAACATTTGCCGATTTCCTTCTTGGAAGAGATGTAAGCATACGCAGTATTGATTCCAAAGGTGCTGATCATCCTGTTTTCAAGGAAGCAGCCGGGGTGTTTCTAGGGGTGGATGATGAACAAAGTTGTAAAGCAGTTCATAGTTATTGGATACGCAGGGGGCAGGAGATAGTGAAAATACTTAACCATGGATCTAACGCGGAACGAAAAAAGGAAGCAAGACTGAGGTATTTCCTTGAAATGACTGGCTTAAAGTTAATCAAGAGGGAGGAAATTCTGAGTGGAGGCGCTAAGGAAACTGGTGCGACTGATTCCATACCTGAGGTGGAGCATATGGGAAATGTTGAAGGTTTTTCTCACAGCAAGTGTAGTTATTCAGTGCCTTCTCCATGTTGCGAATCAGAAATCATCCCACAAGTTGTAGCGATGGAGGTAGAAGTCCCTCAGTGTAACGTTCTAAGTTCTTGCACCTCTAGTTCCGATGACTCTGATGGAGAGAAAGAGGATTATCTTGTGCAGGACTACCAGTGGCAAAAGGAAGGTGAATTTACTGTGTCTTTTGCGGAGTGGCTTAGCATTTGCGAGAAGGGGTTGAAATTGAGTCGAAAGTGGACTTCGTTGATTAGCCAAAAGTTTTATATTGTCAATTCGGCGTGTGTCATTCAGTTCCAGGGTTATCATTTTAATAAACAAAGCAGGTCTGACACTCCGTTTTTGATGGTTCGTGGTTACTGTGCTCATGTGTCTTGTAAAAGATTTCGTTTGACCATGAAATCACCTCCAACTGCGAACGAGGACGCTCCGATGATTGTATGGGGTAGAGGTTCAGAGAAGCATGGTGATAAGAAGAAAACGAGACAATTGAAGGGGTGGGATCGGCTGCATGCTAAGAAGGCTTTAATGATGAAGAAAGCCCACTTGTACAGGGAAGAAAAAGTGAGAGAGGCTGACAAATCCGCCCTCATGAAGGGTAACCTTCAAGGAATCAAGAGCCTGAACGTGCTGCGAAGGGCACGCGCTGAAGCATTAAGGGAAGAGGGTCTGATTTAATTATTTCCACGACGTGTCCTATCTGCCACTAATCATTGAGAGCTATTGAGTTGTAAAAAAGGGTATTGTAGATGGCCGCGTTGTTTAATTGGAGGCACAAACAAAGTTAATAAAATATTGTCATTTTTGCAGCTGTTTTTATTCGTGGTACCTGTGATGTTTGTAGTCATCCTTTTATGATAACTGCGTTTATATTTTTCCATCCTATTCAATCCTTCCAGATTGATTCTCTCGTCTTTCCATGACTTGTGTCCCAAGTGAAAGCAGTTTATGCTATGCTTTCATTCCAGCGAAGAATACCGCACACCTCCCCATGCACCATGAGGTAAGGGAAATAAATTAATTATGTGACCTCAAGGAGCCGAGGAGCTGGTCCCTTAACAGGGAAAGGGCATACGATTTCTCATATGCCTACGGGGGATCTCTTTTTCGTACTGCTCTTCTCCAAGCACAAAGAGAAACGCATCCGGCTGGTAACCTCACTGGGTGATGTGGAATGACCAGCAACTGCATCGGTAAGGAGGGTAATTCTATATTCAAGAGGGATGAAATTAAACACCTTTTTAAATTTCATTCTATGTTCAAATCGATCAATGATGGCTGGATAAACCAATATCTAGCTCTGCACACTTAAAAGTTAACGTTCGACGGACTAGGCTCGTACCATTCGACACAAAATTACTTATCATGTAATGGGAAACTAATGAAATTGCACAAAGATATCTTATATTTTCCGACGAATACTGATTGTTTAAAGATCGCAATGAAATTCATTTCGGAACAGTCAAAAACTGAAGGGAGCTAGTGGGCAAAGTTCAGCATATAAAATTTGCTTTTGATTTACAAATCAATGCATCACAGCAGAACGTAATATTTACAATTAAAAGAACTATTTAAAAAGCTTTTAACGAGAGAAAATTTATAAGTATTCCTATCACACATTATTTGAATGCCAGTTTTCCAGAAAGAAAGGAATATTAGTAGGGTTTCTTCTATTTTAAATGTCGGGATGCAGAGTAGCAGATGTTTTTCTAACTTCCATTGTTTCACACGTGTTAATCAATCATGGCGTCTGCCACCGTAAGTATTATTACTTCTAGATAATTCATTGAATATTACGTATCGGCTGTCAGGTTATGTTGTTAAATGTTATCTAAAAGTTAACAATAAGCTTTTAGAGTTATTAATTTGTTGAAATGCATAACTTCAATGACGTTAAAGTTGCATATGCCGAAAAAAATGGTTTGAGCTAAAGATAAATGGATGATGTACTCTCTTTGTAGCTGTGTCATTTATTTATTTTAACTATAGGCCCCACTATTGGAAGATGATACTATAGAGTTTGGAGACGAAGAAGAAATAAATCCGAGGACGTACAAGTCAGTATTTGACATTGATGCATTACACGTATGTAGTGTAATTATTGTTTCGTTCCAATAACCCTAGCTGTTGTATTTCAGGCATCCGTATGTGACATTTTTCCATCTCTTTTTCCGAGTATCTGCGCTAATTACTTACCTATTTTGTGGTTGGTTCAGCAGTAGCTTTATAACTAGTTTTGTTGTTGTTGTACTACTGCTTTCTCTCGACTTCTGGACTGTTAAGAATATCACAGGTGATTCCTCAACACTTAGGTAATAAATATACGTTTACGAAAATAAATCAGTTTACTAATGCAGATTTCAATGTTTAGGTCGTCTAATGGTAGGCCTTAGATGGTGGAATTACGTCGATGATGACGGGAAAAGCCACTGGGTGTACGAATCAAGAAAGGTAAGATTTTCGATAAGATCTCTTACGAAGTTTAAAATTGCAAGTTTTTAAAATTTGAAAATGTGAATAGCTTTAACTTGTGTATTGTTTACTTTCAACTTTTTCTCCTGCTCAAGAATTTTGAGAAGTGGTTTTTAAGATTTTGAAAAACAAGCATTGCATTCTTTCAAAATTTTATCATGTAATAACCTGCCAAGAATTTCTTTGAAGGTTATATTCAATTTAAAGTTCACGGAATGGCATAAAGGCCTGTGTGACTATTGGGATGTAGTTTGTCATCTATGTATATTTTGTCAAGTGATGAATGATATTTATGTTTTTCATTTGTAAAAATTTAAGTTACCGTGAATAATTACGTAAAGAGAATGAAGTGTGTGTAAAATTGCACAGAAGCAGTTAAAAACATTGTTTTTAGCATGATTGGTGGATAAGTTTCTTTGGGAATGTTGGATAATGGTTTCTTCAATTTACATTTAAGTGAATGTCACATTACTTTCGACATGAGTTAATTATTTGAGTTATAGAAATAATTTCTGAAGGTCTGCATTTTTTGGTAAAGAGGTGCAGCGTTTGATAATTAACTTAAGAACTTAACTAATGGTATAATGTAATATATAATGCGTGTTATGCTGTTCTTTGTTCCTTTATGCTAATTAAGTGGCCTCTATCCTTACCCCCATCATTCCTTGTGTCATTATCACTCTTGCTTCACAAATTCCTGTGCATTGTCTCTGGCTCAACTTCCCTCCTGCGCCACCCTATTGATTTCTCCTTACCTTACCTCACCTATGCACCCCTCTCCATTCCATTGCCCCCCCCTGCCTGTCTTTGTCAGGGCATCCAACAGAACCGCATCCAGGCATCTGAGTCAAGGGTCTTCTGGCTTGGCCTCATCCTATGCCCCTTGCTCTGGTCGGTCTTTTTCCTGTTGGCCCTCTTTAGCCTCAAGTTCAAATGGCTGGTGAGTAGTTCTGCTTCCTTCAAAGTTTGTGGTGAATGGTGGAGACTTTATAGTAATAGTCAATCATAAAATGTTGAACGTCATGGAAAATTCTGTGAAATAATATCTTTGCCAAGAAATGTACTACTGTATTACTGAAGGAAATAATCAATGCCATGATACAATATGTATTGTTACAAATACAGAGAAAGTGTCTCTTTTCTGAAATTCCATTACATGAAGACCGACTGTTAACTCTGGCATTTTATTTCATCATGGCCTTTTAATTCTCCATTAAATGTTCATTTCATTTATTTCTATGTCTTTTATTTGGAAATAAGTATTTTTATTAATTTATTGTTTTTGCTACTGTTTTTATCTGGGAGAATCTGTGAGAACAATCACTTGGAAGATGCATTCATATGTTTTACACCAAACTCACATTTTGAGGAATGAGTTTGAGTTCATCTCCAAACTTGAGTTTCCATGACTGCGGATTGCTAACGTGTAATAATTGTGATTTTTCATTATTACTTTCATTGTGTGCCAAAAAAAATTGAAAGCTCTGAAAAGACCTTTAATAACAATGATGCGAAGGTGTTGGCCTTGCTGGATAATTCTACTCCATGTATATAATTGAAATAAAGACTAGTGAACTTGGTCCACTATGTCTGTTGCCAACATGTATATGCGTAAGTCAAAGGTCCAATACTAAACTTGCATTGCCATGCCCCCTTCAAGTTTTTGACATCTATGAGTGAATAACTTGATCAATGGATTTTACCTAACCACTGTGTATATCATCAACATGTTATTTTCCCAATTGTTAATGTGAACAAAGTTTAATCTTTGGCCATATGTAGCATTATTTCGATTAATATCATAAAAGCTTGATGCCATTTTTGATGTGTGGGTTCTATCATTAAATGAAGAAATCATATTTTACCACTATCAATGGTTTTAATCGCCCACCAAAAGGTCTCATAATGTGTCACTCCTAGACACGTGCATTGTACTGTTATTTTAAAGTGATTGCAATGGCATCAGTCAAGCATGAAATGACTTGGGTTCAATCTAGTGTCAAATTGTAATTTTAAATGTCAAAGGTGATTGGGTTGGGGTGGTGGCTAAGTGCACCGGTTTCCCACCTAGAAGGTCAGGGTTCGAATCTCATTTCTTTCCACCCTTCCTCCATTCCCTGAGTATCTTACCTATCGCAATTGTAATTTGTCGTCAACTATCTTGTTGCCTTTCCTGATGGCTGCTTCCACTATTGAATCTTAATATAACATCTTCAAGGAAAGCCATGTTTTTTTTTTACTTTCAAATATGAGTGATATGTGTTGGGAGGGGCAGGTGGTTTCCATCTGCAATAATATATCGACTACCATTGAATATGTTATCAGGATTTTAATGGAGATAATTTCAAAATCTCTTAATTTATATTTCACTGAATGTTTTCTTAAAATGGAGTATTTATCAAAGTTTTGAATATATTTCTCCCTTAACCAGATGTACAATGGTAATATGATGAATTCAGTACTTGTTGATACTAGGATAAGATGTATGTTGGTTTTAATGCTGGACAAATCAACAGCAGACCTCAATGATATTAAGTGCACATTAAATCTATCCATTTGAAATATGTATGTTTACACCCTGGTGCTCATTCTTTATTATTCTCTAAGTAAGTAAGATTCCGAGAGCAAATTTAATGACTGTTGTAATATTTTTGTTTCAGTTGCTGGTCTCAATTGCCTTAGCGCTAAATGGTGCCAATCTATATGGTTACATCCAATGTAAAGTTGGTCATAGCCAAAAGCTAACCACAACCCTTTCTTCAATGACATCTGATTTCTTTCGGAAGCAAGTTGCTAATAATGTAAGTGGTTCCTTTCATGTTAGTCGATTTAGTGTAGTTTGCTGGAGAAATATATTAATCGTAGATTATGTAAAGTTGGTCATAGCCAAAAGCTAACCACAACCCTTTCTTCAATGACATCTGATTTCTTTCGGAAGCAAGTTGCTAATAATGTAAGTGGTTCCTTTCATGTTGGTCGATTTAGTGTAGTTTGCTGGAGAAATATATTAATCGTAGATTTATAAATGTTCTTTTCCATATCACAGGTAGTATCCCAAAACAATATCATGTAAATATCAAGTGTGATGTAATGTGAGCACAATAATAATGTAAGAATAACCACATTTATATTGTTATAGTTTACATTCAAGTAATTAATAATTGTAATATATTTGTACCTACCATATATTCGCAAAAATATTCAGGTCAGTTTTTTATGGGTGAAAATAGGTATCAACAACATTTTAGAAATTGGTTGGCTAAAAGTTGGATTTATACTATTGGGAAATTGTAGTTGCAATTTGTTGAAACTCTATATGGAAAAACATTGTTACTTCTAGAACCGTAACTAGTTATTTTTACCTAGGTATATATAATAGATACCTTACCTAGATATATAATTCTTAGAAATGTATTTTGAATTGATACAATCGACTTTATAATGTTATAATAATGAGCCCTCCCCTTCAACCTTGATGCATTGAAAGGGCTTGTGTATTCTGATGACTCCAGAGCTGTGCTGTTGGGAGCAATAATATTGCTCCTAGTAGGGTCACCCATGCCAGTTATCTGGAGGGGTAGGATCCTAACAAAAGGTAGTCTGCACATGCATCTGTTCCTTAGTGAGGTGACTGCAAAGGTGCTTGACCTCAGAGGGATGGTCATTTAAGTGATGGTGTCACATTAAATGCTATATTGAGGAAGGTAATGATAAACCACCTCAATTACTTATCCCATGCTACGCTAATGGATATGTATTCATGAGTCCTAGCAACTACAGGACTCAACCCAATTGGCTTTGTGCCATGTCCTGAAGTGGGAGATGCAAGGCTTCCTAAGTCATCATCACACGAAATCCTTGTAAAGCTGAGCCACCACACCAGTAGAGAAGAAGACTCAGATGGGGACCAAACCAGTTAAAATAGTAATTGTGAATATTATAGAACTATGTTGAAAACAGGGAAACTCTAAAATATGAATCGATAGATAGAGAGAAGAAATCTGCATAATGTAGGGCTGTGCAAAGTGAGATGGTAGATCAGCAGGGATTATTGGAACAATAATTAATGACTAATATAAAGTGGGAGGGAAGAGAACCAGCAAGGGGTGGTAGTAGTATTTAGCATAGAGGAAGATGTATGGTAAACATTAGACAGGTGAGTGATTGAATATTACTAGTGGAAGTTACGAACGTACAAACTACTGAATTTGATGGTGTATAAGACGTACCCTAATTACAGTGGGGTACCTACAATAAAAAGTTGTAGCAATCTCTACAAAAGTGGCGGTAATGTATTAATAGGGTAATTTTTTAAAACAAAAGTAGTCCACTCAGTAAGTAGAGGTCATGCTGATTTGTTATAATCGGTTTTCATAAGATATGATTAATTTCATTTGATGCCTCGATCATATTGCTTTTGTCACTGCAGAAGCAAGGAACATGATATTCTCATCACATAGTAGCAATGAGCTAATTAAAATAACTTTCATAACTACAGCATTTCACTATTGAATAATCAATATTATATTAAGGTAAATATAATGTTTTAAATGGAACACTAATCTTATTGCCATGCACTCTCATTTTGTAGTACGATGGGACTATTAATAAATTTAAGATTAGGTTTCAGTCCACTTGGAGCATAAACTTAATATGTTTCTCTGCTACAGTAGAATAAATATCGCCGCTCTAATTCAGTGCCGCTATTTGTACTGCCCTGATAAATAAATATCTGATGCTTCGTTTGGGAAAAAAGTTGACTAATTCACTGCTGTGACATTTTAAGGTGGTGTCTCTGCTTTCGCGGTCAAGTAACCAGCCTCCAGCATCCAACCCCCCTGGACCCACAAATGTTGTTTGAATGAGTGCGGTGTACCCGTACTGAGATGCTGTGAAGAGTAACGTGGTGTTGGGGAGAGAGATTCCATTGATGTTGGTGGTGTCCCAAGGTTTTATTAACTTGCATCTCCGCATCACCACAGTAACCGTGATTATCAATGCCAAAGACATTCCGATGCTTGGTGCCATCAGAATGCCTGTGCTCAATCAGCTGTGACTGATTTCATTCCTAACCTTCCCTGGGAACCTCGAGAATCTGAGATGATTGACTTTGAATTGTGACATGCCAGAAGTGTTATTTATGTCTGAAGACTTACTTTGTGCCATTAATAAAAGAATGTGTGCAGTATAGAGTGTTGGGGCATGTGATGGAACGTGATTTGTTCATCCATGCCCACTTTCTCCTTAATGCCTTTCCAGTGGATCTGATGTTGGCCTTCGGGATGAGTCTTTGACCTGCCTATATCTATTGGATCCCAGAACTTTTCAAAAGTATTATAGCTTTCATCTCAGTTTATCACTATTCCACAAAGTGCACAGAAATAAAATATATGTAGTGTTTTTATTTAAAAATCATTTCAAAGGTGGAAACTGACTGAACTTCTTTCCTAATTTACTTCTAAGGAACAACGCACTTGCATCGGTATTTCTCTATTCTAAGGATTAGTATATTTCTCTTCTTTGTAAAATTATGATGTATTTTTAATGCACATTACTTGCTTGACTTAGCAATCGCATTTTTTTTTTTTGGAATTCTTGGTAGAAATTTGTTTTGGAGTCTTAACTTGTATGTACTTGTAAATATTTTTGTTTCACATTGTGATTAATCCTTCCAGGAGATGATTTTTTATAACAATAAAATGTTATCAAAACATTAATTTATTCGTTTGTTTAATAGACAGCAGAAAAGTAACCATTGGAATTTGAAGTATGAACTGGTGCTCTCCAGGTATAACAGCTTCATGAAGTTTTCTCAGTTCTTCCACCAGGTCAGGGGTTCCATATTGGACAACATGGAACCCCTGTTGAATCCAGTGAAAGGCCCGAGATAACTTCATGAAGTCACTGGAATTTCATACCACTACATTGCTATAGAGTTTAAAATTTGAGTGGTACCTGAAAACAGCTTTCCCAAACTACAATATTTACAATAATTTTGTCACAGAACCGTGAGTCATGTATTCAAACTATACATATATGATTTTAGAAGGCATTTTTAATTTTAGGGAGTTTCCTTACAGCCTGAAAAAGTCTTGAAATTTTAAAAACACAAAAAATTGTCATTCTTCACTTAATACCCCTTGTATACAATTATAATTTCAAATGTGCCCAGTGTTTAATTAAGGAAGGCTGTGGTCATGATTTTTTGACATATTTTTGTATTCATCTTGCTAAGTGTAGTGAAGTAAATGCTTAGTGGAATTCTTCAATTTTGGTGTCCTTTTAACCTTGAGTTACCATGCATATCTTGGCATGGCCACAACAAAAATGTGAATAAGGGTTGTTAGGTTGTGGTTTGATCTGTGGAAGAATTTTAGTTCACCCATCTACATCCGTAAAAGGCTCTTATTACTTTCACCTGAGAAGTAAATACCGTTTTCCTTGCTCATTAAACACACCCTGGTTTTTCATGTTAGAGTTTAGGAAAAATACTTGAATCAGACAGAAAAAGGTCAAAGTATTTTGATGTTAGCACTCAATACAAAGAAAATTGAATTTTTACATTAAAAAATAAGTAGCTACACATATATCTACATTTATTCATCGTAGAACTCCAAAAATTTGACATTGCTGGGCCAAAACACCTTTAAAGCTGTCTTGTCTGCTAGTTCTGAAGTCCAATTCATGAATTCAAGTTTAAATGCAGTACTGTATGACAATCTTATCTCTTTGAGATCCCATGAGGGTATTATCATTGTAACCTTATATGCTATGCTTAGTGTATGTTATTATTGTGATATTATGGAAATTTGTATTGAAACCCACCGTTTTTTATGCCTTTATTGCACTCTCATATTACTTAAGGTTGAATTCCAGTAGACTGGAGAGTTTATCGGGTGAGATACAATGTGTGAATGATGTAGCAGAAATAGCATAGGGGCAACATCCCCATTATCCCAATGCATATTGCTTGGTGGCAGCACCACATGTGACATGAAACTAAATGTGCTGTTTTGCACAAATTTAAAATTTATTGGGGAATTTATTTTGGAAAATAATTTCACCAAAATATTAAAACTCTGTTGCTCACTACTGACTCAAAACAGTGATATAATCGAAATTTGTTCTCAAGGCAACCCAATTTGCTAGGCCTGATGTAGGAAAAAAGACTTAATAGTAAGTATTTTTCTGGCTAATCAGCTTGCCCATGTGTGTCGAAGTTATACCCGTGTATGCTCGGCCCATAAGAGGCAGGCTGATTTTTGAGTAAAAAATTGCATTTCATGGACCGGGAAATATGGTTTGTATTAAATTTTTTAAGTTCCTGAAACAAAATATTTTATCAAATTAACCCCTTGACTTTCACATGATATCCTAGAAAATTAAATTGTATGTACTTTCGGATTATTTGAAGTATAATAATTGGAATAGGTTCATTTGTGGTGCCAGTAATTTTGATTTAAGGGTAAAAGAATGAAAAAAAATTGTTGGCATGGAGGAGTGAGGTGATTTTGAAATCAGAAATGTGGCCATCCTGTTTTATCAAAACAATCTTTTAACTTTGAGCAAGATGTAGAGTAATTTGCTCAAGCTGTGTTTTGCATGAGAATAAATGCATAATACCTTATATCCCTGAATTAAGTCCCTTACCATTTATTCAAAATACATATTTGCAAGAAAAGCTAAATGAGAAGGGACTTTAATATTGCTGAAAATATAGGTAATCCCATAATATTAATATCAGCAGCAAGTGCTGGTAAAAATAGACATTCTTAATTGATTTCAATATTTATGGACAGGACATGTGTTGAAATAACTATCACTTCTATTCATCTGTTGTGCTATTCCACAAGGCATGTTCAGTAAGTAAGTGTACTGTGAACTTCATGGGCTTTGGCTTTTTGTTTATTGAGGATTGTCAACACTGAGTGGCAGAAGGGATCTCCTGACCAGAGCGAGCATTACAGGAACATGGTAGTACGTAAACTCACGTATGAGTGTCCAGTTACATGAAAGATGTTGGTAAGAAATCCCACCAGGTGCGAGCCAAATACTATGATCCGCTTCATACTCTGGGAAGGAATAGCACCCACCAACATTTTTTTGTAAATCAAAACGGTTTATGGTGAAGTTGTTATGAGCAGCTTGAGTGTGTTTAAGTAGTTAAGGTAGTTTAGAGGCGGCAGAGCAAATGTTCATGATGAACAGAGGAGTGGAAGACCTTCCATCGTGACTGATGAGTTGGTGCAAAAAATTGAGGAAACTTCGCGAAGACTGCCAGAGATTGACAGTGGATGAAATTTCTGTGATGTTTCCTCAACTCTCCAGAACTCTCTTCTACGAGACACACACAGAAACTATTTGCAAGATGGGTCCCAAAACAGCTGACAGAGTAGCACTAGAAAAATGGGATAAATAATGCCTTGCAAGTTTCTTGAGCGACTTGCATTGGAATGTGAGGATTTTCTGAGTTCAATTGTGAGTGGAGATGAAACGTGGGTGGCTAATTACACACAGGAGACAAATAGACAGCCTTCACAGGGGCATCACACCTACTCCCCAACTGACAAAAAATTCAAAACCAAGGTTTCGGGCAAAAATATCATGGCCTCAAGTGTTTTGGCTGGAAACGACATAATTTCGGTTGAATCTATGCATCAGGGGGGGTTAATCAATGCTCAATGATATTTTAAGACCCTAAAAAAACTCATAAGGAGCATTCAAAACGAAAGGAGGGGAATGCTGACTAGAGGAGTGTGCTTTTTGCATGAATATGGCCCATCCTCACACAGCCTTAACCACCGAGATGCTCTTGGAATCATTTGGTTGGTAAATTTTGAATCAACCCCTGTATTCCCCTGACTTGGCGTATTCAGATTATCATCTTTTCACCTCCCTGAAGGCACACATTGGTGGAATTAAATTTTCAAGCGATGGGCATTTGCAGAAGAGTTCTGAAGTGAAGGAATAAGCTGGCAGAAGAGTTCTTTGAGGAGGGCATAAAGAAGCTTGTGCCACGGCTCACCTCATTCTTTGAACAGGATGGCCATTATGTGGAAAAATAGTCAACAAGCGTATTGACAGTATTCTGTAATTTTTTTCAAATATACTTTTCATAAAAAAAATATAAAAATTTGAACATGCCTTGTATACGTTATGTATATCGTAAGGGTAATAAATGTTTTTTTTAAGTATCCAAATAAAGCAGCAACAATTTTATTTATTTCATGCTGTCACAATTTGTTATCATCTAATGCGCTTATAATCAAACAGCTTCTTAAAGATGAGGGCATTTCTCATTAATGTTATGTATATAGTTATTAATAAGGGCTTAACAGCTCCTTGAGCAATTTCAATGGGACATTTTCGATCACCATCCATACAAGTCCTGACCTAGTGCCGAGTGACTTCCATCTCTTTCCTGAACTGAAAAAGTGGCTTGATGGGCAGTGCTTCCAAGCCAATGAGGACAACTCCAAGCTTCAGGACAATGTCAAGACTCATTTAAATTCATTGGTGGCAACATTTTATGAAGAGGGTGTTGTAAACCTTGTCTACAGGTACGAAAAATTCCTCAATCGTCAAGGTGATTATGTCAAAAGGTAAACATAAGTGTATTTAACTTTTAGTAATAAAATAATTTTTTGAATGTTTATTTGTCTTTTTTTTATGACCCATCAGAGGTTGAAAAAAACTGCCCTTGTATGTTGAATGGTGGCTGGAAGTTGCATCCTTGTCTAACTAATTTGATTACTTTGGTTTCTATTTTCCTTCCTTTTTTCAGTTGCCTGGTGGTCACCTGATTCTTGCAGAGGTGATGGATTAATATTCTGTTGTTGTAGTCCATTCCAAGTGCTTTTAGTATCTTAAACATCATGTCCATTCAATATTCCCCAAGGAGGCCATGTCCAAGTCCATGAATGCTGCATACAAGGGCTTGCTTATGTGTATCATTTTTTTGGTCCATACCCTCAAGCTGAATTTTGCCTTTCTTACTCCTCAGATTTTCCTGAATTGTATATACTGTTATTCAATATCTTGATCCTTGAAAGCTCCTGGAAATCCATGTTGTAGGAGGATTCCTTGATAGCTTAAATAGTTGAGGAAATCAGCCGGAAATTGAAAGATGCTGCTTAACAGTCCTTGTCAAAGTTAAAAAAATGTTACCCTAAGGAATTCCTGCAATTTGATGTGCATTGGCATATGGCTTTGTTAAAATAATTCTCACCGCATTACCTGCAGTTCTTGGAGTATGACAGTAATTTTTGTTTCCTCATTCTTTCAGTAGGTGAGGGAAGAGGGTGTGAAAATATACACTTGTTACAAAGATTCTGATTATGACCAAAAAATTCTGCTTTTTATGAAATCATTGTGTGATAAAACGTTCATTTCTGTAAAATTAATGAAAATAGCACCATCTGGACCTTTCAGGAGGTGGTTCAGATGAAAAATAAACATATCATCAAAAATATCCATCCATTGAATTATGGTGTGGGTCAAATCCATTGATAAATGTCAATAAATGGGCCATAGTGCATTAACTTGTGGGATAAGAGGTAACTATCAAATTTGTATCTTCCAAAGGATTTGGTTTTGCATTCACATATGAGATGCAATGGCATTCTTTCTGCTGCAGTATTCTTAAAGTAAAGTACCTAGTTACCCATTTGTATCTTCAGGTGGGGTCTGCATGGATGGGAATATTAAGCAAGTTGGAAAAATAAATTAATGGATTGCAGTTCCAGTATAAGGGAAACTACAATGGCATTTTTCTGTTGTGTCATATTTTTGTGTTCCAATGCTTTTACCCATCTTGGAAGTATTTTGGAGCAAGATGATCAAATGAGAAGGAACAAGAGAAGATTTGCATTAGGCAAATGAGATTTTACAAAGAGGAGAGGATAGATGATGAGGATGTTGAGTAAGGATATTTAGAAAAGATTAGGGAACACTTTGGTGTTGAGTGTAGTTTTATTAGGTATGGAAATATTGTCATTATAGCAAGAAGATGATCATGTGTGTATATTGGAGACTTTTGAAATCTGGGTGTAGAGAAGGATGGAAAAGGTAAAATGGCTTGAAAAGAGATCAGGCAAAGCACTAGGCATAGTAGGAGAAGGGAGAGGGGTGTTAGGAATTCCACAGGAGGCAGGGAAGGTGGATGATCAATTTTGATTAGTGATAGAATGTTGAAGAGTGTTTAAAGAGGAGAAAACATTAAGCAGGTGAGGAGGAGCTAGGAATAGGATTGGCATGCTGGATGCAATGAAGATAGATATCAAATATAGAGAATTGAAGAATAATTAAAATTGTTTACAGTGTTAGGTTGGGTCTGGTTAGCAAATCATTTAAAATGTAGATGGGAGAAATTTAGGAATCAGTTGGTTATTGACGGGGAAAATTCTTTCTGCGATATCTAACCTTAGTAAGAAAATATTTGAGCCAGCTGCTGATTGACATGCAAAGGGGTATATTTGGGGTAAAGCCAACATTTTGAACAATTTTCTTATTTAGCTTGGTTTGGTTTCAGACAGCATCCTACATCATGTGGGAAACATATTTTCAGTGTTACAGTGTTTTGCCTGATTATTTTCTTGAGTTATTCATTTTTAACTTCAATTTTTTTGCCATATTCTGTTTCCTTAAGGATTTCACATCTTAAATGAGGAAAAAGTGAGCATATTTGAAACTTTACTCTTCAAAATGAGAAAAACAGAACCCAAAGTTATAATAGTGAGGATAGCTCCATTCACCTATGTTCTGTGTCAACATTGCCATTTCCTGTTGATGTCAAATAATTGTACACCACTAAAATATCTGTAGTTTATGCTGTGAAATCCATTGTATGATACTGACATTTTATTGTATGTAGATACTGACTCTAATCACATCATTATATATTGCCGCTGCTGCTTTTCCATTTTTGGATCCTTTGTAAATTATTGTTGACCAACTACTCCTAATTTGAACTTTATAATGTTTCCTCTTTTTAAACATTTCATGGCAACTAGATATCTATGCCTCACTACTTTAATCTTCTTTTCTTCTGTGTGTTGACGTGATCTGAATTTCATCAATCCAATCCTTAATTCTTAATGCATTTGTCCACCATAGTCTCTTGTAACATGGGTAACATACTAATTTACCCCTGAAATATTTTGTAATTTTCATATTCCTCCAAATGTAATGTGGCTGAAAATAAAACACTTTTTCCCAAATAGGCAAAGCAAATTGCACTTTCCTTGATATAAAGTGGCCACAATGTTTGCCACTTAGACTCAAATTCAGTCAATTGAATTAAAAAAATAATATTTGGTAATTGTATGAACAATGAAATCTAGGCATGAAATATTTTACTCCAGAGGATTTTATCATTCATGTATTTTTTATGGGCTGTGAAAATGACAAGGAAAACTTGATGAATACGTGTATTTTTACTGGAAGGAGATGAAGATAATATCAATAAATGATAGATGGAATTGGTAATAATTAAGTCCAATGAATGCTTGTAATTGAAACCTAAAACACCTTGATAATCATCTCTGAGGAATGGCAAAAGAAGGAAGAATTTTATGAGCACATAAATAATTGTTGAAGACAAAATGAATTCTCACAAGGATGAAATACAGAAGAAGACCCTGGATGATATTTTACAAAGAAAACATGTGAGACCAGAGACATATAAACCATAAAAACTGATGATAAAGTAAATAAATAAAATGAAAAATCCTATAACAATAGTAAGTTAGCACCACTCAACCTGCAATGAAAACAAAATTTTGTTGTGATGGTTTGTGGGAAAAGAAATTCCACAACAGTGACCAATGACAACTTCGCAACTAGAACACACTTCTGCAGTAGTTTGCTGAAATGTTACTTCCTCTTCTGTGACCAACTACAGACCGAAACACTCAAACCCAATTGGGATTATTGACAGGGATAAAGGGACTCCATTAAGGAAACCTGATTTTACGAACAAATGTACACTATTAGCGACTGTTCACAGGAATAAATTCCACACCAGGGACAAACAAAGAGCTGACACTCTCAGAAGCACTCAGAAGAACAATCACTCACACATTCAAAAAGGGCCTAACTACTGGGAGAACATTACTCGAATTGAGCAAAGTTAGCAAAAAACTGGGAAAGACCAGAGTGAGCATCGGATATGTGTATTTTGGCTACAATTTAGCCCTCCTCAATGAACTGAAGGAAAAAAGGACTTGCAACAAATGGTTGTAAGTGAATCAGGAAACGGACAAACTTTCAATATACACCCTAAGCTAAAGAGTGGGGTTGTAAAGGCAAAAATTGAATGAACTAACAACCAAAAAGGGGGTAAAAACAGGGGAAAAGTGAGGTAAATTTGAATGGGGAAATTTAAAAGGGGGCAGTACAAGCAAAATTAAAGGAACCAATGACAGTAAAGGGGTGGGCATTGCAGTAGGTGTTTGGGGGGGAAATGAAAGGAAGTGAGGTGATTTAAGAGGGAACCTTCAAAAAATGACAGAGGATTTGAAATACTTATTGTAAAATATAAAAAAGGGATGAGTAAAGAATCGGTCCTTTGTCGCTATTAAAAACGTTTATTTTAAATTGAAAGACTGCGGTTGGTTGAGAGGTTTGGGTCAGTCACAGTCGGGGAATTTCTGTTCCCACAAACCATCACAACAAAATTTCATTTTTATTGCGGGATGAGTGGTGCTAACTTGTTGCAGCTATATTAGTTTTCATTTTATTTTATTAATTTACCAGGCCGTAGAGCTCAATTTCTTTTATTTTATCATAAACACAGTAATCAACCAGAAGGTTGGTTTGGTAGGTGATGGTAGAGTTCACCCTGTACTAAGCCGGATGGCATGTGAAAATCACACAACAGGATTGGGGGGCCAGTTCCTTTCCTTGTGCCGGTTTTGGTTTCCCAGGAAGACCTGGTACCCGAAAAATCACTTTAGCTTGGGTGGAGCTGCAGAGTGCCTTGCCCGGGAATCAAACTCAGGACCCTCTGGTCAGTAGCCCAACGCTCTACCCCCTGGACTACCGCGACCCACCATAGATATATATGAAGATATAAATAAGATACTCTGATCTATTCTCTCTTCTCTAGATAGATACAGATCTAGGAGATGGCTGCTAATTTTAAGTTTGATTGCCAGTGATAATGATAATTAGCAATGGACTCAGTAGGAAATCATATGCAGTAAAAATGGGATCCTGAATAGTGTCTGGGCTTTCAGTGTCCACCTGGCTTGCAAATGCATGAAACATGAACCTAATTATCATAATTGATTTAAATGAAATTACGTTACTACCAAATAATTTGGTGATGGATTATGAGGAATCATTGGTTACTTGCGTGATGCAGGGATCTGGATTATGCAGTGGCTAACATACTGGCTTCCCACACCCAGGCCTCATTTTTAAATCCCTATGCTGGCTGGATTTTCAATGGCATCCTGATCCTCACTTGGGGTTTTATATTTGGAGGGCATTTCAAGTGGATTATGCCATCCATTGGATGGAACATTAAACAGTGTGACCCCTTGGTGTCTTTCTTTAAGAGTATAAGATAATGCCGATATCAGTTAGATCTCTCCAACCTTCCTTTGTTCCCTGAATGTCTACCCCTGCCAAATTACCCACCTATCCCTAATGGTGCAAATGAACTTTACTGTTAATTACCTCCCCTAATAACTACAAGTACTCTTTGAATGATATTAGATATTGATAAGAGTTGGCAAGAAAACTGCAATTGCACAAAGTGCTTTATTGACACCACAGTTTTGATGTTGTACTTCATTATGAGGTGTGTATAATAATGGCATGTCTAATTCAAATCATGGCTGAATGTCAACAAATCATTTTTTGGAATTGCAGAATGTTTGTTTGCCTTATCTGGATGGTATTCCACCTGCTAAACCGAGAAATTATTATTTTTTTGCTAGAGGTTATTGAAGTATAATAGTTCAAAGGCATTGAATCTGTTGGCAATCATGCCAATTTTCAGAGGCAGAAAAAAATGTGCAAAGCTGTTACAGATGACCTTTGGCAGAAACCACACTGGAATGGTTAAGGAATGAAAAATCTGTCTAAAAAATTCACAGGAATATTTTTATCACCTTGAATCATGATTCAGCATTCCAATGTCATCATCATGAGTTTCAAAACTCATTGTGTGCTCTAAAATCGAGGAATGAGGGTAGAGGTTACTTATTCTTGAGAAAGAAGCTTGTGTTGTGTCCGTATCCACATGCTTTAAACCACTTCAAAAAAGTGTTGAATTCAAGAATTTTAAGGTATCCCAATTATAAATTTCAAATGAAGTGTCACGAATTTGGAAGTGAGTTGCCAAGTAAGCATTTAGAGAACTGTTTATTTATTTAAAGACACTTATGGTACAACAGGCATCCGCCAGCTTCTTCAAGCTAAAGGTTTAAGTGTCTCGACATTTCCCTTCATATAGCTTAGAAATTGAGCAATAGGTTTATGAGTAGACATGAAAGGATATTTCTTTTCTCCATGAAAACTGCAATAAAAATAGTTACCAATAACCCATCTTCTTTTAGTGAGGGGAGAGATCCACCAACATAAAAAAACATCACGGAAGATATCGGTCATAGCTGGGCCAAATTCAAATTGATTTTAGTGATGTCAGACCCATGAGAGGTGCATGAGGAAGAGAGTGAGGCCCGTTTTCATTTATTTCGGGTAGACTTGAAAATTGAACGAGTGTTAAAGTTACGAAAGTGACGGAAATGTTTTTTTTTTTTGGTGACTCAAACCTTGCTGTTGTTTCTATCGATTCTTCCTGACCTTCTTTTGATTTTATTAATTTTTTTAAAGGAGGGGCAGATGGGTCATGATGCTGGGTTGCTGTGGAAACGTCCCCGATCCATGCCCCCATTCCACATGCCAACGGCGCGAGATCATTCTGAACCGCGACAAGGGGAGACAGATCGTTCGTTGTCCTCAAAGACATTTTCCACGCATCCCCCTCCACGGCCGCAGCTTGCGGCGGCGGCGGCTGGATTAAGGAGGAGGTTGGATCGTGACTGAACATGAGTCACAATGTGCCACCATAGTTCATGAATTAATGATCAACGATGAAAAATATGGTCACACTTAATCATGCGTATTTCGTCATCAGATATGATGTGAATATTCAATATTTAAGCTCACGTAAGTCCAAATTGATTTATAATACGTTAAGTAAAATTTATTTTGGATTAGTTGTGAGGCGCCAGCATTTTAAACTAAGACATTTCCGCTATTTTTCTCACAAATTAATGAATATTAATTACGCAAATGTGAATATGCGCAATCGTACTAACTCTATAAAAACTCATAAATTATCGCGCACATAATATCAGTTTTTCGTGAGAAAAATAGGTATTTCTTCAGCATTAATCGATAATTCTTCTTCTGGCAGTCCCCCACTGCCATGAGTAATTGTATTAAGTATTAGTCTTTAGAAATCAATTTCCATGAAAACTAACACTGAAAAGACCCTGTTCAATCATCGTCATTAGCGGAGTCCACCTAAGACTAAAAATACAGGATATTTTATGAAAATGACAAATCCTCGGCGTCTCGATGCAACCTCCTTAAGGGAGAGGAGCATGTGAGGGTTGAGGAAGGGGGTTAGGGGAGGGAAGTCGCGGGGGTCACCACGCCCTCCCCGGGAGGTCCCGAGGCCCACTCTCCCCAGAGGAGGGCGTTGCCGAATGCCGCCCGTGCGCCATGACATGGATTTCGTCTACCTCCCGGCCGCGCCCAAGGACGGGCTCCGTTTCCTGGTAATGGACCAAGGAAACTGCGATCGGGAAAGGTTCCAATCGTCGGACCTAATGGACGGGAATATCTTCCGGCCTGGGGACGTGAGGGAAGAAGGTGGTCGCAACGTCCGATAATCCAAGAGGACTATCCTCTAGTGTCCCAATCTCTAATTAGGTGGCCATGTGGAGGGCACTTCAAGTGGAGAACACCATCCATCGGATGGAAAGTTATAAACTGACTGATCCCTTGGCATCTATCGTTAATAGGGTAGACTTAGGCCAATGGCGACTCTGGGTTTCTCTTCGCCCATTCTTACCCATCGTTCCGTGAAAATCCTACCCCTCAACCAAATAACCCACCTATCTCTATTGGCGCAGATGACCTCAGCTATCGATCTCCTAGCCTCGTTATCGCCACCACTGCTATTATTTTGATAGAAATGAAATCCTGGGAGACTGATACAGGGGCAGGGAACCGTTTAGTTCGGGGAGGTTAGGCTCTAAGCATTGCAAAGCCGCAGATTTGGAGAAATCCTTATAAACGTTCATACCTTATGTACATACTCTCCGTTAATCGTCGGTTATTTCTTAAATTAATCTTTTCTTTTCCTCTTTTTTGTTTAAAATACGCCTTTTCCTCTTTTTTGTTTATAATATTAATCTCCATATAGTATACCACATATAATGCTTGAATCTATCTCTCGGGTCTTATTTAAGATAAACAGCATGTTTCTTCTTCTTTCTTATCGCTACATTTTCCGACTATTCGTTTGACGAATGCCATCTACTTTAGGGTCTCTCCGCAAATGATACGTATATGTTTTTCCCATGTAAAATAATGCAAGAAGAAAAAAAGCAGACAAATTAAGGGAAAAGGAAAGGCATTCAAAAAGGACATCACTTAATAGCTTTTAACTTAAATAAATTCATCATTTAAGACGTAAAATTAAAATTTTGCTCAATAAATGAAAGGAATAAACATTTTTTAACCAATATTTGTTGTGTTAACCCCGTAAATTGCATATGCAAAGGACATATTTGTTCCGTGTTGGGGTTGATGATTTTTTATGCGAATTGATTTGCTTTTGATACCAACTAAACGAATTGACGGTATTATATCATTCTTCTGCATTGGGAAGAAGCATCTTCTTGCATTCAGTTAATGCAGAGGACCGGTTTTCTCGCTCCTATAGTGATGCTGGGCTCCGAGGGAGTCAAGCGGGGGGGGGGGGGGGGTTCTCCGAGACGGTGAATAGTACCCCCGAGGTCCCTGCGCACGGTGTTGCCCTTCCGCCGCGGCGACTACGCCGTTACACTTCCCCCGCGGCAAGTGATGCCCTCCGGACTACATTTGAGAGGAAGGACGGCCCTTGACCCAGATTCCATCCTATTCCTCAAATTCCTTCCTCCCTCAGCCTCCTTCCATCGATGCTCCGACTTCGAGTCTCCTTCCGATCGCTCCGCAACTGTCTTTCCATCGAAGATCGTTTCCTTTATGCAACTCGCGCTATGCAGCAGCAAGCATAAGGGCAGTGAAGAAAGCCACCAAAGCCTAAAATTTGAACCGATTCAACATCCTCCTTATTCCCCCGATCTTGCGCCTTGCGATTTTTATTTTTTTCCTCAACTCGCGAGCAATCATTACACCTCGGACGACGATACGATGGCAGCTGTCAAGTCCTGGATTCGAGAAAAGTCGGAAGAGTTTTACAGTGACGGAATGAAAAACTTGTTACACGTTGGGAGAGATATGTAGGCTTTAACGGTGACTATGTTGAAAAATAAATATATGAATTCGAAACTTAAGAATTGTAACTAAATGTACTTTTCACTCGATCTTGATATTTGTTTTTGTTCGCACTCTACACGCATGTGTGCATTACTCTTCAGCCTACCCTCGTAAATTACCTTCGTCGTGAAATTTATCTATGAAATACACATATACCCTTGAAAAACAACGATAGCGATAGATGCAGACCTTAGCATGAAATCGATAGATTTTCTGCCATTGTAACGCCTTTTAAAATTTCATTACAATTTTTAAAATAATTTATTAGACTGTGTGACACTATCTAGAGAGGAATCGCCGCCAGGCTCTTATAATGGTGTCGCTCCTGGTGAAGAGTTCTCGAGGTGATTTTTAATAACTTGGAAATTGGTAGCGAATTGACTTGTCCCCGGAGAAGTTCAATTAAAAAAATACTTTGAAATTCATGGACGGTGACCTTCGAAAGCGGAGGCGAAACGGATCAACCGACGGTCTCGGAGAGGACTGAGGTGATTTTTAATGGTCAGCAAAGTGTGAAAAATGCTCAATTTTTAGGAAATTCATTTATTTATCCCTCTAGCATTGATTTCTAAGTGCGATTCTCCGTTGATTAACCGCTCGTCCTAAGCACTAACTCGCTTCCATCTGCTGTATTCAAAACATCTGACTAATTCATAATTCAACAATCCTCGGGGTTGTCTTATTGATGGCTATTCCTTTCAAGACACTCCCTTCTCAGCTTCATAGAACTGAAATTTGTAGTGAACTAAAATTTAATTATTGAATCAACAGATAGAACTAAATGAATAATTTTAATTTTGCAAAATCTAAAATTTAATGGGTTCGCTCAGACCAGATTATCTGAGGAAATTTGGTTCTTCTACTTTTCTCACTGCGAGCTGTTGAAATTTTCTCAGCAATAGAAAATCCCACGAGTTTTGAAGTGCGATCTGTGATTAGATTTTTATTGACAAAAAAACAACAACCCAATTGAAATGTATAGGCAACTTTGTGAAATGTACGGAGACGGAATAATAAGTGAAGGCGGAGTGAGGCAGTGGTGCACTCAGTTTAAAAATGGCCGCACCACTGCTCACGACGAGGACCGCAGTGGTCAGCCTAGCCTTGTGACAGATGAACTGAAATTAGGCGAAAATCAACGAAAAAATTCGTGAAAATCGCCTTTCTAGGATAATAAATCTCTCGCTAGACGTGGCTTGTAACCCAGCGCTTTGATATTCGACGCAGAATTGCTTGCTGGTGTAAACAAGTGGTTAAAAAGTAAAGCGAAAGATTTCTTCAGCAATGGAATAGAGAATAATGTGTATCGTTATGTTAAAATGCTTTAATTTGAATGGCGACTGTGTATAAGTATAGTTTTAAAATGTGCTTTTCAAGTGAATACAGTAAAATTTTGTCTTGTTACCGAGTTCATATTTTATTTCAAAACGTAAGTTACTTTCTGTAAAATTTCTGCTGACAACTCACGGGATTTTCTATTGCAGCGCAGATTTTAACAGTGCGCAGTGAGCAAAGTGGAAGAACAACAGTCTGCACATTACCACAGAAGGATGCGCCCTGGGTGTTCGGACGTTTAGACACCAAGATGGTGGCTCTAGCCCTACCCACCGCCACGCTAGGCCGAAACGTAAGTTACTGTCTTGACAGCCCTCTTACTTGTTTGGCATGGCGATTAATCGGAATTAAACTTTACAATGTCGATGTTCATTTTATAAATATGAATCGTGTGTTTTAGTAACAGTTTAATGGACATATCTCATTCCTTATCACAGTAACTTGTTTTTTAAGACAATTCCCTCCCGCAATCCTTAAGGTAATGATAATACATGTGTAAAGTGCATATTGTTCTTGATTTGTAAGAAATATTGGAAAATAGCCGCATGCACTTGAAAAATAACGGAGAGGAGTACAATAAGTTTCACATTAACACAAAAGGCATTTATTTAAATGTTTCCTGTCTAGAGATTATGATATTTTAATATTAAGTCTTAAAGAGCCTAATCTAAAGTGAAAATGCAGATTTTTGAAACCTTCCCTTCCCCATTGAATTACTGGAAAATACGTATTCGGCAGCAAATATGTAGTTACAAAAACACTCCAGACTTGCTACTCGTTAGAAGTTCCATTGTCAATGTGGCGTACAGTGTTTAGTCAAACGACGCAGCTCTTTTGTTTATTCAACTCGTAGGCGCAGCTATACGGAGGAATATTTTCAGTATTTTACTTACTTATGTATTAAATTATTATGAAGTCAAGTGTATCGGCGCGATTATAATGATCTCTAATCATTTTGTAATTAAAAATAAGAGTGAGATTTCAAACCAGCTTACATTTCGAACTCTTTCGAAAATTACTTGAGTTGATTCTTCAAAATCAAGTTTTTCTAACAAATATTAAAAATCCAATGACGCCCACGAAGTGATTTTATTTTAGAAAATTTAAATTAGCACAGTCAGTCGTTTTCTACAGACAATCAATCGGTTGTATAGTCAGGAATTTTGAAGTTGCCCTCCTACTTGAGCGTTCGGGTCCGTGGCATTTGTGATCTGCTCACCTGTTACTTTGTCATTGCCCTGTGCGCCAAAGTGCCAACTTACCCGCAAGTCGAATACATTTTTCTTCAATTCGAAAACCAATCTGTCCAACCTAACATGAACCAGATTTATTTCTGTAATCCCTGCCTGCTGGACACTGAGATAACACATTCTCTGCGACAGTTTTGAGTTAGTTGGGATGTTTTAGTGCGTGCCCCGGAAAAAAACCCCGGTACGTTGTGTGCCCGGCAACGACCAAAATGCTATTTCTTTTTGTCCAACGCTTTCTCGCGATTGCTCATCCTTCGCTCTGGTTCGTGCGTGCCGCTTCATTTATCGATGCCATGTTTAGAAGTTCAATTCACATTAGTCGAATGGTACAAATTCCTACTTTCGCGCGTGAAATTTCCTCTCCGGGAGATAATCACCCGAGCGCACCGAAGCAATTATAAAGATCGCCCTGACAGAATCATCGAAAAAATAGCTTTTTATTATTGTAAACATCTCGCGGATTTTTTCACACTCCTTTTCCTCTCTGAAAGTATCCATTACTCACAAAGACGTGAAATAAAATACAAATAATGATGTGATTTTTTTATTTCGGACGGTTTATAGCTAGCGATTTGAAGAATATATGTAGTTCAGACTGACTTTCAATGCTAAACTCAGTGTTCTTTCCCAGAATACATTATTGATACCAGCGTTTAAAGAATTTATTTTCCATAACTGTTTACAATTCTTCGAAGCTATCGCATTTCATTCGTTTCATATTTTAAAATATCTTTTCGTAGGAAAAATAAAAGAGGTAGGTAATGTATTTTTGCTAATCAGGATTGTTTCCTTAGAAATACAAGTCTCCATCAATGTACTTGTCAAAATGTGTATATTATTAGTCTAACGGAAAGTATGTTCAATCGTAGCATTGTATGAAAAAAAACAATGCTAAGAATCAATTGATACGGAATTCCGACCAATCGATTAACCTAGAAATCGTTGGTCATTTGCAAGGAGCCCATTGCCCTAACCGTTGCATGAAGATAATGACTATCGTGCGTACTAACTAAAAAATAAATTTCCTTTCAGTAATTGCTTCAGACACATTTCGTGGCTAATGACATAACAGTGACTCTTAACGGTCAACCGCTAGGCTAGCCAAGCATGAAGGTTAATGTGCTTTCAGTCGCTCTTAAAGTTGTGGGTGATCTAATACTACTTTGGATTAGGAGGACATGTAGCTAATATTCGATGATTTTCTAAAGACAGAAATATCTCATTGCGGGATGACCTAATCTCATCTCCCAAAGAGAAAGCACAAAAGCCTATTTAATACCACATTCTTTTGTCATCAAGAAACATTTAAAGAAAAATGCTACTGTGATCATTTCGTCACATAAGGATGAGGACTATGTCATCGCAGCTGGCAAACTGTTGAGCAGAAGAGATATTTAAGGGGATTTCATAAATTTTATGTTTTCTCGTCTGTTGTTGGCGCCAAGTCCTTACATACGTACAGTCAAAATTTCCATCAGCAAACACCTGCTCCCTCGGTGAAAAGCAGATTCTTAGTGGCCGTCGTGGTGAGTCTGGCTCATTGTCGTTACAAAACTTAACAGTACCCTGAGCGCACATATTTCCCCACAATCTTCTTCTTTCCCCTCCTTTCTCTCCGCATTTCTCTCTCTCGCTCTCTCTCCCTCCCCAAAAATACCTTTCAGAGCTCACAAGAGAACTTTTCACTCCGCGAGTTTTCAGACCGTTCAAAAAGGAAAGTTTTCAAAAACCGTTAGTTTTGGGGAGGTATCTTACGTCCTTGGCGCATCTCATGCTCCCCCGCGTTTGGTGGTCACTGAATAAGATAAAAAAAATCCAACTACACAGGCGAAGGCATAATTTATGCTTCTGTTGCCTTCGACGTGCATCAGTCATCAGGGTTTCATTTCCCTGCTTCGCCACGAAATTAAACAGAGGGAATACTAAATTGTGTGATTCCAATATTTATTTATCTAAAGAGTTTTTTATTGGGGCGAGATTGAGGCTTAATAGTCCCTTCGTCCACCAAACCCTTAAACTACATTGCAATAAAGGCAATCAAAATCGGCCATTCATGATATTACCAGCATTCGCTGGAAATATCATGAAATTAGGGGACCGTGATGTTTCGGTGGCTAATTTATTGACTTCCCATACCTAGAACCCGAGTTCGAACCACCGATGGAGGGAGGACTTTTCAGTGGTATCCCGATCCTCAATAGGGTGCCATGTGGAGAGCAATTGGAATTGGAGCACGTCTTACGGGCCCGTCATAAAATGACTCCTTGGCGCCTTTCGTTAGAGATTATGCTAATGCCGACACCGGGTTTCTCTCCGTACACTTCGCGCCTCCATTCCCCATAGGGACTGCGCATGGTTGTACAATTATATTTATATATTTTTTTTTTTTTACCTTTCCCCATCCATTTGAAAAACCCTAACCCCCTCATCCCTTACCCTTTCCTCCTGGTGCTGCACCCCCTGCCACACACCTTTTTGGTGGCTTGCAGGGTATTGATGTAGATGTAGATGTAGCAGATTCCTTGAACTTCCTTTCCATACCAAATCACCGACCTATCCCCTGATGTATGGCGCAAATTACCTTATCTGTCGGTCGCCTCCTCATTCATAACTATTACTACCTGCAATTTATTCGTCTTGGCGAAATCAATTCACAAACTTGGAAGACGTAAACGAAAATTTTCCTTATAACACATTAAGAAAATGTCTTAGATAGCTATATAAATCAACTGGTGAACTTAAAACGGCAGATGTCTATAAATGCGTTTCTGGATGAAATAGATTCAAATCGTTGTTCTAAACATCAACTCAGCAGATAGCGGTCAGGTGTGCCACACCTACAAATACACATTACTTAAACACGATTTATATTAGTGAATAAATATACCAATAGAAATACAGCGTACCGAAAACAATTTTCTTTATCTCGCTGCCCTAATAGTACCGCAGCACCACTCCGTTATTTACCGCGCACACAAGCACGCTAGTATCGGTGTTAATGAGGAAAATTGGAGTCTGCACTTAAATTAAAGCAAATGAAAAATCAATCTCTCCCATGATTGCTGAACACAAACATGTCATGTGTTTATTCGTTTCAATTGAGTTATACGCCTCCAAAATACGTGGCTATAAATTTGTACGAAGGATGTCTTATAACTTCTAGCGATGTACTGATGTCAAAATGGTTTTCAAATTGTTCCTAGCGTCGATTATGGCTGGACGATGGTTTTGCTGGCGTTGCATCTTTGGGTCCCAGGTGAGTTCACTTCGGACACAAATGAGGCCAATTTGGATCTGAAGGTTAATCAATTGCTGCAATGCTAGCAGAAACGTCTTCTAGCAAAATGGGTCGAAGCTGTGGCAATTTGAAAACCTTAATCTCATAAATTCCATGGTTTTTGACCCAACTTGATGGAACTTCATGATAAAATGACAAACTTCATGAATAATAATAACTTTGTAAGTTCCTCTCATTTTCATGATAATAACTTTGTTATAACAAGTTCCACTCATTTTTATTTTAAAAACGACTGGTTTCGTCGAATAGTCATCAGGCCTGATAATTGCGAATATTCGACGAAACCGGTCGTTTTTAAGATAAAAATGAGTGGAAATTCCAAATCTATTATCATTCACTTTTAATCTCATAACATGTGCCAATCTATGTATTATAGATAAATTTCATTGCATTCTATCACCCATGTTTCATGATTAGAAATATTCCTTCGAAGAAATATTCCTTTGCAATATTCCTCCTGGATTTGGTGGCGTGCCTTTTTGTTAATTGAGGAAAAAGACAACAAGAATTTTTAGTGCTTTCATAGAGACTCAGTAATTGGGATTTTAGACGGACAATTGATGTTTAGGGATAAAAAATAGGAGAATTTAACACACATTTGTTTAAAAAGAGACGTTTCAGGCGTGATATGGTAGAATATAATGATTAATTAAAAATTGGCAATTTTCCACAAAATAAATGGATATTTTATGGAAAATTGCCAATTTTCAATCAAACATATTCGTTTCGCTTTCATTGGTATGAATCTTCCCTCTAACGTTAATAAGGTGAAAAACTCAAAATATAATAAAACTTTCTCAATCTGACAGCTTCCATATTTAATACTATCGAAATGTTTATTGGAATATTTTGATACGACTTAATCATTTTCTCTTTCGCCAAGTCTAGTAATCCGTTCTGTTATCGCTGATTCGAGTTCCTTTGTTAAGTTTGCCATCAACGCAAGTCTCATGAGTTGACAAGGGTGAAACAATATGGTGATACATTGAAATTATGGGCGTAGTGACCACTGAGTGGCGTGCTTTGCTACTGACTGGAGGATCATTGGATCGATTCCCATTCGACGCCTCTAGGCACTCTCAGCTTCACCCAAGCAAGCTATGATTTTTAGGGATCCTAGATACTCCTGGGAAAACCACGGATGACTCAGGGAATAACCTTTTTTTCAACCCTGTTAATACGTGGATTCCACACCCTGTCGGGTATAGCAATGGGTGAGCTTTAACCTCACCTATCAAACCAACCTTCGGGTTGATTACTGTAGTCATTGAACTCAGCAATGCATGGATATTTTGGCTTTGGAGTCTTTGAATGAGATTAGATATTATAGGATTGCTCTCCGTAGACTGAAGAATTCCGTTCCCGCGGTTGTACCTGAATTGAACACGAAATCCGTCATCTGCACTCATTCGAAATCACGTGATCCAGTCGACGGTTTCATGCTTGCATGTTCTCACTCTCTCGTGACGTGCAAGGTCTTTCACGTAGACGCATAAAAAAGTCGCCCTAAGAAGAAGGCAAACCCCTCCCCCCTATCATGAGGAGAGAATTAAAACGAGATATATCGGAAGAACCCATAGCCCCTATTCCTGGGATGACCTTCGTCTTATCGTTCAACCATTCCGGCATGAAACGTACGCCTTCCGAACACCGTCGTTTCATTTCCCTTGAAATTTCATACAAGCACTTTCCGCAGATTGTCGGAATTTCCTTTCCCTTTTTTCCAGACGTGTTCACTTCTCGATTTACCGCTCATGGCCTGGACATATGCCACGTTTTCTGTCGAAATCAAACTTTTCCCGATCGCACACACTCAGCGTATGTGGTCTCGGGTCTGACTTTCCCACTGCAGCATGCAGCAGTCTGAAAATCCAATTGGCAAGTCATCTGGTCCAGACTAGTAAAGGTCCGTGAGAGTTCAGCTCTTGGTCGGCAACCAATCCTATTCCTCTCGCTGAACTGATCGCTTATGTGCCTTGCGCTATCTGCAATCAAATCGTGTAGGATGTCTTTTGAAAAGTCGAGCTAAATTAAAAATCTAAGAAAAGGAAGCAGCAACTTTCTGTCAGCCACCTTCATACTAGTATACATGACAGGAAGAAGGTATGACCGGGAAATATTTTGACACTCTTAGAAATGATATCTATATGCTCTCCCTTCCTAAAATAAGCAAATATGAACGCATTTGATGTAATTCAAGGGATTTTTTTAGTATTGATATTGAAAGCAAAACAGTTTACCGAGTCCTAACCGAGCTATGTGAAATATTCAATCGTCACTGGCACTAAATTAGTTGGGATTGTAATGGACAGCATTGAAATTATCATAAAAAGTTATGTCAGAAAATTATTCCAAGAGACATTCAATCCCAAGTGATATTCCGTTAGACGTAGCTGTTGAAAATTCGTATCTATTAAAGTCTTTGATCTTTTTCACTAACTTTTTTGGTGCCCTTTATGGCTCAGTGGAGTACCAGACACTGTCAGGTGGCATTACCTACATGAAGGGCCTGTGTAGTAGTTCGTATCTAAGTGGTGATTAAATAAGTTGGCTCACCCCTATTTTCCCGCAATTCAAAAAATGTTAAAGGAACACAAATTTAAATTAACATATATCTTTTAAGGTTTTCAATATAATCCATGCATTTTCACATGTTAAATATTTTATGGAAGTTTGGATATGTTTTTGGATTTCCGAATAATATATAAATTATATTTCAAGGGATTCCTCTTTATAAATTGAAATTTTCCATTCGTTACTTGCTACGATATATACGACAGTAATCACGAATAATAATGATAGTGAACGGGAGATCAATTTCCAACCATTATCGAAAAACATCAAACTTTAGGTAATACAGGTTTCCTGAGCCTAATTACTTGTAGATTGATTGCAGTTTCCGGTGTACACCACCCGCTCACATTCTCCCACCTCCATATCCAACAATCTTCACCCAAGTGCGATGGCCAGGCCCCGAAGCCTTCCGAGGAGCATGCTAGCTTGCCTGTACCACCTGCAATGATGCCGGTCAGTCAGGGCCACAGCAGGAGGTGGATTGAGACTGATATTCTGAAAATGTGACGAGTGGCATCAAACTGTGCAAATATTGAAGGATGAAAATTATAGTCGATGCGATCGGAACGAAATGAATAATTTTATTGAATGGATATTTTGTTATTTTCTCGTTTTATCGCATGCAATTTCAAAGGTCGTCTTCCTGAACTCATTCGTTGGATCGGATATCTAGTTGTGTCCACCCTCGGATGAAAATTTACTTTTTCTTATCTTTGAAGGAGTTAAATTTCACAGGATTGCCGGAAATATATGTGAAACTTTTATGTGCAGCTAATTTCGCATTCTTTATGTGAAAAGTTTTTGTTGGCGGGGATAAAATCGTATGCTTGATCATCTCGCTTTGATTCCTTGGTTAAAAATAACGTCCAGATGACCTCACCCTCTTGATTTCCTTGGTGTTTTCAGTTGCAAGCTTACCAATCCTGATAAGTTTTCACTCTGCACGCATACCTTCACATGAGAGCGTTCATCTCTTCCTCCTGGCCCGGTCTCTGTTTTCCACTCCGCGAATAGACGACAATCCTACTTCGCGAGGTGCGTCTATCATCCAGCGGTGGAAGCAGTGCATTTAAATTTACGAGTGATTCTTCCCTATTCACTCCCATATCCTTTCGAACGCCGTTGCCCTCAGCCGTTTTGCAGAAGTCCAAACTGGGGCACTGCAGTGTCGAGTTTCACCATGGGTTCCTGAGTGGGCTAGTGTCCAGGCACCCGCGGTTATTTTTATAGACAATATACATTTATGCACGTAGAGCGCATACGTTCCTATAACTCCCCTTGTCTTACAATACTTCTCACTTCCATCCTCTTCTTTCAATGTGTTATATTTATCTCTATTCAGCTCAGTCCCCACTCTCAGACATTGTATGGCAAAAGGTAATAAGCAGGTAATTTATCGGCAACAGCGAAGTATCATGACTGCCAAGTTGGTAGAAATCGTCATTTTCTCACACATTTGAAATCAACTAAAGTTGCATTAATAAAGATTACGCGTAGCTTTATGTCCAGGTTTATGCTCTGGTATTTTAAATGAAGAAGGAGTAATCAAAAAATTAAATTGCAATGATAAACTAAATAATATCCGCGGTGTAACGTTGATTCTCATCAAAACTTTCTTATATTAATGCTAAAAAAACTATGTACGAAAATTAGCAAAAAATAACTGAATTATGATGAGAAATTGTGTACACATATTAAGTTTATTGAAGATTCATACAGAACTGAGTTTATCTAAGCAAACTTTATCCTATAAATTTAAAATTGCGGGTCAAATGCATGTTAAATTATTAATTATTCAACTGAGGATGAAATATCAAAAGCACCTTGACTCTAAGATAGCAGTGAGAACTTGTGTACGAGATTGTGCCAATGAGTAGTTACATTTCAATCTCAAGTAGAGAAACGAGAATGACCCTTTTCCATTCAGGGAGATTTCAGCAATAGCGGTGGCACCATTCGTCTGCTAACGCGACGGTTTTGATTCGCGGTCCTTGGAGTTATCATTCGTTCTCTCGAAATATGATCGCGGGCACTAAGTATAGACCGTTACTCCCGGTAAATTTCTTTCTGCTCTCTTTTATTAAAAGCATTAAACATTTTTGTATGGGTTGGAAGAAGGGAGGTGATCGCTTTACATCACTGGATAGTCCTACACCTGCGCAGTGATTTAAAAAATTTAATATGACATTTTCGATGACACGGACAACACCCATAACAGTAAAAAAATGGTAAAAAATACTATTGCAACGGGATGTGGTAAAGTTTGAATCATTAACAAGAAATAACCGAGATATTTGGATAAAATTCATTCCGCATATTAATTGATCCTTATGTAAATAATGTTGTAAATTACAGCTAAAAATGTTGACTTGTTTATTTTCAGGAAACAGTAGATTAAAGAAGGTTGCAGTATGGAGAAGATAGAGGCACGCAGTGTATTTAAGTTCCTTAATTTGAAAAAGTTACAAAAGTTACAAAAGTTACTCAGAGAATAATCGTATAGCTCCGGTGATATGATAAGAGTGTGGGGAAGGGTTGGATTGTTGCAATGGTGAATGATGGTTACAACCTAGAGGGTAGTCTAGTGGTAGTTGATGGTGTGAATGATAATTCCGAACCTCTGATCCTGGAACGTTTAAACTTCGATGACTACTTTCGTCTGAGCTGGATGCAATATCATTTGGCTCAATTTTCGTTAAAAGGAGACAATTACCGCGGCGCCTGGTTTATTTCCATTCATCCTCTGCTAATTTCAATTGCCCTCTTCCGATGAATTTGCAATGACTTCAGTTCAATCTCCCTTCCCCGTGCAAGTATCAACTTCTACCATCTCAGTTTGGTGTACATTCTTGGCACAATCAATTTCACAAAAATTATGTGATTTCATCGAGTACACCAAGTCTTTCTGGTGAACTACGAGGGTCATCCGGAAAGTAGTACCCGTTCGTGCCGCATGAAGTGCTGACGACGCGAGTAACCGCTGGACGAGGTCAGATAGCTTCAGTGGCTTGTCTGCCTTCTCTGAGCCAAGTTGCGTGACGCTAGCATTGCCTGTGTTGTTTCTGTGATTGACTCGTACATACGGCACAAGAGTAGTAGCTGGAACCCCACACGACCCTGTTCGTGAGTGAATTTCACAAAGCCGTGTATGTATTAATATTAGTTGAGCAGAAGCTTGCACATATCTAAACAACCTCTCAGATTTGATTATATCTACCTATGGCATTAGTAGAGAAGAGTGCATATTAAATTCCGTGTTCATTAGCCCTGCATATCCCTGCAAGAGTTGAGCCGTAGGTAATCCTTACATCACCATACCGTCAATTACTCACTCATTCATCAATGTTTTAAACTATAATACGGAGGCATTAGAGTCCTTAGAGGCATTATCATGTAATTTTAAGAGAACGAACGCCGCAGCAGCTTAAATGATTAAAGTTCTTGATCTGAAATGGAGCGATGAATTCCATTTACTTCATTCTTTAGTCACATATTGGATGGATAACTCTTATTCTCCTCACTATATCTACATAGCATGTGAAAAGGCGCTACCAAGTAGCAAATTCGTCTTTATGGGTGCCCTCGGCATTTGATTCAATGAAACACTTCGAATTTCATCGAGAATGGTCTCTTCTGAAAAACGTTTTCCACAAAATACCCAGTCGTCTACATGCCAAGCATACGGTAGACAATATTAATTAATTTTGTCAAAACAAATAACACATCCTCGTAAAATCTGGCAAATTTATTAATATAAATATAGATAGGTGAATAAATGTGTGTTTCATACGAGTACAAACATCCCTTGATCTCGAAGTTTCAGAGTGCGATTTCAATCATGAGTAAATAAATGTTTAATGGTTACTCAAATAATGAGAGAGGAAGTCTAGTATAATCGTGAATTAAATATTATGCGATATTAGGAGATACTGTGGATAAATTAATCGGTAAGTTGGATATCTGACTTATGAATTGAAATTAGCCATTAATTTGAGTAAAAAATATGATTATAAAAAGACGCCCCACGCTTATTTCTACCAATGCAACGGCAATTGATGCGTTACCATTGAAATACTCATCAACAAATACTAGCTTGAATGAACAAAATACATCTAATCTTATCCGGTAATAACGATAGTTTAAGCTAAAATTTTCAATTGCATGTTTAAACTCTCCCAACAAAATAATGCTCACTTATTTTTTCATGTGATTTTTAAACACAAAAAAATATGAAATGATTGTTGCAGTCTCACCTGCACTGAAACTACGAGGGTCATCCGGAAAGTAGTACCCGTTCGTGCCGCATGAAGTGCTGACGACGCGAGTAGCCGCTGGACGAGGTCAGATAGCTTCAGTGGCTTGTCTGCCTTCTCTGAGCCAAGTTGCGTGACGCTAGCATTGCCTGTGTTGTTTCTGTGATTGTTTACAATGTTTAAAAAAATTGAGAACGCCGCCAGTTGTGAAGTGAGGGCAGTGATTAAATTCCTCAATGCAAGAAACGTTCGCCCATGTGATATTCATCGCCAATTAAAGGAGGTGTATGGAGACAATGTAATGGACGAGTCGTCTGTTCGGCGGTAGTGTCGCAACTTCAACATGGGGAGGGGGAACACACACGACGATGAGCGTTCGGGGAGACCGTCTGTCATTACAGACCAACTGGTGAGCTCAGTTGACGAATTCGTGAGGAACGATCGGCGCGTCACAATTGATGACATCTGTGAGCATTTTCCCAATGTTTCTCGAACAATTGTTCATGAAATTGTTAAACACCATCTGCATTATGCAAAAATTTGTGCAAGATGGGTCCCTCGCGTATCTCAATGAGCTGGCGGCGAAGGACTATGCAGCAGGAATACAGAAACTTGTCACACGTTATGACAAATGCCTTAATTTGCTTGGAGATTATGTTGAGAAGTAGTTTAAAGTATCCTCTTTCAAATAAAATTTTTTATGTTTGTTAATATTTACTTTTGTGTCTTTATTTCACGAACGGGTACTACTTTCCGGATGACCCTCGTACAAGGACACTGTATTTAATAATTAAGTTATTTTAATTAAGAGTGAGAGAAAAGCCTTGTTATTGAGGATATCTTTTAACCAAAATTGTCAGTAGGAACGGTATCCATTTTTCGATCATTAAACCGGCTTTGTGATCTCTTACCTGTTTACATAATTACGATGATAATTCCTCCGTTTCAAGGAAAAACAACATGCATTTCAATGTGGAAAAGGGGAATGAATCAGATTGGGCAGACCTTGAGTCATGAGTAGTTTTGGATAGTAGTTTGGACAGTATTTTTTCTGGCAATAATATCAAAGGGAAGATATAGGGGGAGAGCTCACTAGATAGACCATTAGAAAAATTTATGCAATGATTAAAAAAGTATGCAGGCTGCCATTGGCGTGTTAAGACTTGGAAAATGGTGAAAAACATTTGCCATACTCAATGGCTCTGGCACATCACCAATCTTTCTCTTAAGTGAAACTGTCTTTTGACAGATTTCAACTGGATGCTCCCAATCATACTCAGTCTAGAGCATCTACCTTCGTTTCCCTGTAACCTCTCCCATTTCTTGTCCAAAAAAGTATTCCTATCCTTCATCTTCCCCTTCCCCTCCTTCCATCAGTTTCACCTTCCATGAATTTTCTTCTCAGCAGGCGATTTCGGCGTAATATATGCCCCAACCAAAAGGTCCTTCTCTTTTTTGATTTATCTCGGTAGTTTTATTCCTTCTCCTATTCTCATCAGCACTTCCTCATTTATCCATCCACTTCACCTTAAGCAATATTCTCCATTAAAATATTTCAAAACTTTTCAAGTACTGTTCACCTTTCGTTTTAACCGTCAATATTTCGTTGTTGTAAGAGACCTCATGCCAAACAAAACGTTTAGCAATGCTCTTTCCTAGTTGTGTTGTAATTGTACATTCTGTCGAAATAATTATATATTGAGAGCAAGTATAATATCCGACAGGGCAATCAATGTACTAGTAAGGATGAGATAATTTTGCACCGCTCTGAGAGGACAGAGTGTCCACCAACTTTTTCATCTTTCCCATTTCTAGGCTCGTGAATAACTGCCTACTGACTTTTGTACATGACAGTACACCAAATGAAGGCAGGATAATAACAATATACCATGGCAGACCAATACAGGTGTAGGATAACTAAGAATTCTGTTTGAAAGAATGGACGGAAGATTAAGCTGTACTATATTCAGACTTCAACCCGAATTTCACAGATTTGAACCCTGGGCTCTCTCTTTTCCACGGCTATACGACCTCTGACAACTCCCTTAAAATGCAAAATTGGAATATAAAGTTGCTTGATGACAATAATGAAAGAAATACAAAGGTTACTTGTGCACTCAGTGACGTGGTGGTATCGTGAATAGATCGTTCGGTTGTTGACCTAAGGTTGCGTAGGAATATCGTGAATTTGGGCATCCCCAGAAACACACAAATCTTGGGATTAAATGTGCACCAAAGCTTCCGAAACGGGGAAGGGCAAAAGTTCTGCCATCTCAAATGACTGATTTTTTACATGCAATAGGATTAGGTCTCTGGAGAGGTGCTGGCAGAAATAAAGATTTATTAGATGAGTATTGGGGAAATGTGACGAGAGGGTTAAAGAGAATTGCTATCTTTCGTTAGTTAGGCCTATTTTAGAACATGCTGCTCGTATATCATGGGATACCTCAGTAATTTGGATTATTTGAAGATTAAATCGCGTGCATCGTATCGGAGCAAGATTTGTAAAACGTTGCAATGATAAACGGAGTAGCGTATCTGGATTATTAGAGGAACTAGGCTGGGAATCACTCACGGAGCGAATTTAAAATTACAGATTAAACCTCTTGCATAAATTGGACGGAGGTATCTTTAGTGATGATGTTGAAAATGTATTATTACCCCCATCTTGCTTCGGCAGTGCCTATCTTGAATATGAGGTTAGAGAGATCAAGTGTGAAACCAAAAGATATAAGATTTAATTTTTTACCATGAACGATAACACATAAGAAAAACTGTCAGCGACCCTGTTTGGGGGAAAAATGTAAATTTTTAAATACCAAGTAACCTATATTTGTTTTATCTTACCCATATTTTCAAATTTCCTTTTTACTATCACCTCGTCTTGCATTCATGCAGAAAAACTTTGCAATTTGATATCGTAGTTAATTTTACCGCCATTATTGGAAGTATTTTACATTTTTCTTGATAACTATGGAATATCCAGGAAGCAACTAAATATGAAATTAAATTTGTAATCACCTCCTGCCACAACCCTATTGGTGGCTGGAAGGATACCGTGCATGTGTGGATTAGAATTGCACCGTCGTAAAAAAACTAGCACTTTTGCTTTGGTATTTGGTTTATGTTATAGCATTACCTGAATTATGCTTCGATTCGATTTCCATTTTCCTAGGAATAATTGCATCTAGTTGTCTGTGTAGAAGGAGTTTTGCCGCATTTTTAAAGCGCAATCTCGCCTCACATTCCTCGTAAATAAGAGGTCCGTATCCACCTTGAGGCCTGCTCGTGGTCTTAGCACACTGGCTTCCCATGGACCTGATGTTCGACCGAAAACGACACCGAGTACTGGTGAAAGAAGAACATTTTACACACTATCGGAGCGAATCTGATATATGTTCTTGAATTTGTCTGGTCGTCCAGGACAAAGCTTGGGTTTGCCCCTTCGATACGGAGATCTAGGAGTAGTCTCAACAATGGAAGTAACCCAAGTCACTACCTCCGAAGACGACATGGACGCGGACCGTGATGTGATCTTGATATGTGGTCCTGATCAAGATGAAAATACATGTGTATGTTCTTCGCCAAAGGTTCGCCAAGCTGGAACACCACTAGGAGAAGTCTATCACGCTCCAGGGCTGTGACGTAGGAGTAGAGTTTGCCTCCCCTCCCCCACCCCCTTCCAATCTCTCCCTCTTACCCTCCTCATCTCTTGCCCAAGAATCGGGGCACTTGGTTGCATAAAGCATCGCAGATCTCAGTGTAAATTACGTTTCCTGAATAGCTCAAGTGGTTGAGAGCATCCGCCCGGCAAGTGGAAAGATCCGGTGTTCGAATCCCGGTTTAGGAAATATTTCTACACTCGTGATTTTCCTGATTCCGCCTTCCCCACCTCTACTGTGTTCGTCTTTTATATGTGTTCCTATCCCATTTCCTATTTCTATTTCTATGTGAATGAGTATATATACTGTATATATATATATATATACTGTATATATATATACTCATTCACATAGAAATAGAAATAGGAAATGGGATAGGAACACATATAAAAGACGAACACAGTACTTTATATATATATATATATATATATATATATATATATATATATATATATATATATATATACATATATATTTTGTTTTTTTGAATATGCTGTATTTATATTAATGCGACGTTAACAAATATATTCCCAGTGTATTATTACACTTAAAAAATATATGTGTGTGTATTATATAAATATAAATATATATATATATATATATATATATATATATATATATATATATATATATATATATCTATATATACATACCGATTTATGGGGACGTGGCAGTCGAGTGGGTATAGCACTGAGCTAATGATCAGAGGGCCTGGGTTCGATTCCAGGTGACGCCTCTTGGTACTTTCAGCTTTAAACAAGCTGGGTGATTTTTCGAGTACCAGGTCTTGATGGGGAACTACAGTTAGCACAGGGAATAATGAACTGGCCTCCCTTATTACCCCTATGTCTTAATTTCACTGACAGTGGGCTTAGCACTTGGTTAACTCAACCTTATCAAACCGACCTTCGGATTGATAGCTGTAGTTTTGGTTTTAGCCATTTGGGACAACTTACCCGGGTATGAATCAAACGAAAAGTGTTAGGCATGGTGGGTGAAGAAACACTGCTATTGGGAGAAATCAGAATGAAGCAGGACAAATTGGATGGAGGAGATCATGAGAGAGGCAGTGGGGTTCTGGAGACGGTGATCAATTCTAGGGGAGCGAGATAAAGAGAGGAAAAGAATAGGTATTTTGAATTAAAATTAGGGATTTAGGAAGCATTAAGAGCTAAAAAAATGAACTATTGAAAAATGTAGAGTAAGGTCTAAGGATATTGTATATCATGTAAGTCAAGGATTAGTAGCACAATAGTGTGTTGTGTCAGGGTTCATCGAAAAACCTACCCTAATCCACTAGAATACTGCCAACAATACCTCAATTTTCCGACCACTGCAGTAGACTATTAGGCCCCTTGTTGTGGGATGCCTCTTCCGTTGTTTGAATAGCTATGTAATAATTAAAAAGAGACCGACTTCAATTATCCTGAGATTGAGCATAGTGAATTCATTACTTAAAATAACGTGTGCTGCACTGTTGGAGATGTGCCTACGAGAGGATAAAGAGGAGAGAGAGAGAGAGAGAGAGAGAGAGAGAGAGAGAGACATCCTACTTGATGCAGTATGTTTTACTTTCCTTTTTGTAGGAGCAATAAAATTTTGTATATGAATTTGGTCACTCCCGCGTAATCTCAGAAGTGACCGATCTAGCAAATGGTATTAATGCAAAAATAATAAATTATTCTGTTACTCATCCATCGAATTTTATTTATTTTTAATTTCATAAATTGAATTAATAAGGCCATAACTGAATCAACTCACTTCGTACATTCAACAATTCCGGATATTTTCCTTTCTCCTGCACATTAAATCAGTCAGGCAATAATGGACAACTTTCTCTACGAATGTGCAATTTCAAACGTATATCAGCTTCTTTGAAAATATTTACTTTTTATGAAATTCCGGTATCTAATGCCTCCTTATTGTTACTCTAATAGGCGATGATTATTAGGGACTTTTGTCTTTTGGATAAAATGGCGCCAAAGACTTCTACAGTGAACTTATTTGACTAAGCGGGCGCTTGCTATGTCGAATGCGAGAATTAGCTCTAATTTTCACAACCTGTGGAAAAAATGTTTCTTCAACCATTGAAATGGACCAAAACTACCGACCTCCCCCCACTTTACTAAGCAACTACCCCAGGGGACTGCTTACGGGATTACCACAGGGCCATTTATCCTGGGACAACTCCTTCACTGTTAGGTTCACCGCCTACTTTTCAAACACACCTCCCATAGGTTTTCTTCGAATCAGCTTCGTAGGCTCAGCATCTGCTTCCCACAACAACACCTCCTACCTTCTTCCCAGGCCTTTCTCGCCCCCACCATTGTTACCCTCTCTCGGACGCCATTCCCCTCCCCTGCCACGTAACCCTTTCCCCTCCGTACCCCCCCCCTCCGCTCACGGCTGCCCTCCGCTACCCCTCCATCCCCAACACCGCAATAAGGTAAGCTGCAAGGTCGTTTCTATAGCAGTCCACATCTCTCCGTCGCCAACGAAATGTCGGCCAAAGGAATTCTAATCTCCGCCCTCGTGCTTTGCGCTCTCGGTGAGTCTCTTACTCTTAATCCCCCAACCTGAACTCACTCACACCCTCCCGCACCCGCCCCTCCCAAAGCGCGGTACTTCCGTCGGTCTCCGCTCTCGGTCCCTCTTCTCTCCCTTCCCCGTTGAATGCGAACCCGTTCGGCGGGACCCAGCAGCCGCTGGCGAACTGGCGAGCCATTTTCCCCCCATCGCGGTTTTCGCAAGGAGCCCTATTGGATCCAGACGTGCAGTCGTGTCGCGGACGAAAGTTGGCTCTCGCGATGGATGGGGTTTTGAATGAAAACGCGTTGCGCAAATCCGCTGAAAACTCGATATGCGGCAAGCCGTGGTCCCGAACCTAGTCTGTGGTCTCATTTTATTACCTTTTGCCCGTGGAGTGATTAAGGGGTTTTTCGCTCCGGGCTCACACAGCTCGTGCTCATTTTTGCAGTGAAATTTTAAGGAACTTTTTACCATAATTACTATTTTGTCTCGCAATGCTTAATCAGTGACGGAGTGACATAGTGTTTTTTTAACGAGGGAACATCAGTTGACGTGGATTCAATCCGGCTCCAAATTTCATGCGCGATGCATAAGAGTTGCATTTAAAGATTATTTCTCAATCCACTCTCTCCTTTTACTTGTCTAGTTCACCATAGGGATGAACACAACAAAAATTCGTGCGCTCGACTCCTCTTTCTCCTGAGGGTGAAATCTGCAGAGTAATGATCATTTTCTCCCCAAAGGCGATTCATATATATTTTTTTCAATTCCCATTGCCATCAGGATTTCCCGCCATGTTTGGATGTTCCCTCAACTCAACGGTGTCTTAGTTTTTCGGAGTTGGCACACATAATCAAGACGCTTGGGAAAATTTAATTCAAATTTCACTCAAATCCATTAATATATTTCTCAAAATGCAAACGACGTGTGAGTCTTAAAGGAGAGTCGTGTCTTGAATTGAACTTGATTTAAAGTCGGCAATGTTTCTTGGAAATAATACACAATTCAGAAAATTAAATTGAAAATAACAACCCCGCTGCGCTCCGAATAGTTTGGTCAAACTTTCACTCTTGGATCTCTGAAGCAACGCTTTACTCTGAATGGAGTCAAATGCATTTGGTACTTTCGTGTGTACATAACATTTAAATCGACTTTATTTAAGAAAATATTTTTGTAAAAAATATAACTGCGTGATTGATTTAAAGGAAACGAGCACATTTAGAGAAAAGCTCAAAACATCTTGTTATACATAGTGACGAAATTGTAGGAGGGTCCTGTAGCATTTGGTAATTTCCTTAGAGTATGCCCTATGTTAAATCATCCAGAGATCTTTCGATGGGTCAGATAATCAGGTGCCCAGCAACTGCTGATTGTCGACCCGATCGGGTTGGCACTCATCCTGGTGGTAAAACCTGCGAAACCACGCGAAGAGTGATATAAGCTAAATAATCCACTTTACTGTGCGAAAGTATTATGCCCGATCTTTAGTATGGAACTTTCATTAAAATTGTATACATCAAAGGTATTAGTTCTTATCAATTTTTTTTCAATCAGTATCGATTAATGATATTTTATTTTCAGCATATTTTTTTATATATTTGTGTTCACTTTAAAAAAAAATAGATTTTAATATTTAACGCCTCGTTAAAAGAACATCCTTTAAATAATTGACGAATAATATTTGAAATTCTTTAAAAAAGTGGATCTCAATGTACTGTTTAATTTTAAAATATATGAATCCGGGAATATCTATAATTTTTTTGTGCTTTAATGTCAAAAACTCCAATTTCTTCATAAAAATAGAGGATCATGGCCAAGTTAAAACAAAAAAAAATCCGTCTTAATTGTTATGCATTCATAATCAGAATCTATCATTGACCTTGAGCCAGCTTTCCGTTAGGTTTCTGATCCAAGAATTTCCAATTCCGAGGCGAAAGGACAGATTTAGAACCTTCATATTTTCCCTTCAAGAAATTAAAACACAGTCATAATACTAATAGACTCATATTCATTTGTCGCCTAAGGAAGTATCTTACGTACTTGTACACACAAGTACAATTTTACTATCTACTAATCTATTCATTGTTGTAGTCATTTTGAATGTCGATTACATTTTACGTCCTCAGCTATGTTAATCAATCAACCAACTAAATCATATTCATGGAGTTAAATTTAGTTGAGAAGCATTTTGGGTGTGCTCTAAACGTCGAGGGTTAGCCTCCAATTATTACACGTAAAATATTATTAATAGAATTCCATGACTGCATTTAACTGATAAATGTTTTATTTAATTCAGCAACTAAGCTTTTTAGGTAGGAATGTGAAGTTTTACGTTAACATTACTTGATCACTAAGTTTCAAAGATTGATTTCAACTATGAGTATATATGTAGTAATGGTTACTATAATAATCTGAGAGGTAGCCTAGTATGACCGTGAATATAATAACATGCAAAATAAAGAGTTACTATCAATTAATGAATTGGTGAGTTGGATATTTGACTTATTAATATAAAGTAAGTCTTACTTTGGGTCCAAACTATTACACAAAAACGCTTCGCGATTATTTTTACCAATTCAATTGCAGTTAAGCCGTCACTGTTTAAATACTCGTCAGCGAACGCTATCTTGAATCAACAATATATTTCTTATCTTATCCGGTAATAACGATACATTAAGTTGAAAATATTAAATTGCATGTTAATGCACTTTTAACAAAATATTGTCCTCTTATTTTTCCATATGAATTTTAATAAAATAAAATATTAAATGGGTGTTGCAATCTCACCTTTACTACAAATACGAGGATACTGTCTTTTACAATTAAATTATCATTTAATAGCGCATAATTAAAAGGGCGTATCATTTTTTTCCCTTTAAGTATATATAACCTCTCCATTTGGGCTACAACATTTGACCAATTATGGATAAAGAAAACAGACAAGATTTTAAAATATTCACATGTTATGAAACGTATGATCTTCATTTAAACTCTCTTTTTCTGATGGTATACATTGCTTCACCGAGGACCAGCTGAATGGACATGGCGTATGGGAAGGAATGATGAGGAAAAGTTAAAAATGAAGTGAAATAAGTGCATAGTTTTCAAAATGAGGATCTTAATTTATTATATAACTTAAGTTATTTAACTAATATTTTTGACTTCTTCTATCCCATCGTGTAGTAGGGGTATCTAGGCAACGGTTGTCGCAAGTAACGGTTGCTCTAAGAGCTATCTTCAGGAGATTTCAACGCCTGATCATCACCTAGCAAATTCCTCGCCTCTCTCTACAGATTTTAATTGTATTACTAGGGCTCCTTCGAAGCATACTCAACAATTTCATAAGACGAGTAGCATGTCCCCGTATTTACCTCGATATACCCATTGTACGGTCTGACGATTTAAGGTACTGCTGTTACTTCAAGATCGTACTAGAGCATAGTCAAGTCTTCTCGTAACAAAATCCACAATTCGTTTGTAAAGTCTAATTTTAGGTATCTATGAAGATACTTGTTGAAGCTTAAACGAAAGGGGCTCGAGTTATTTTTTGATCGGTAAAGGCATTCCTCTTGTTGAGCGGAAGACGTTATTTCAGGAAACTGAGATGTGGCCGTGACCGGTGATACAAACCTTAGAAGCGATACAAAGATAAATTGAGGTTGAGAGCCAAACTGAAAGTTGCAAAGGGAGACATCAGTTTTGAAAAATCGCCATGCCGGCGGTGAGCTTTCACTGATATGTATCTTAAGGCTTTTTAAATTCCTTCTCAGCAACCTTCAAACTATGAAATGCGAATGTAGGATGTAGCAAAGCTAAATTCCAGACATTACAAAGGAGAAGAACAGTAGATAAATGAATTTTCACAACTTCGTAACTGTCTCACTTCTGGGATATTAACGAATGCAGTTATTTATAGGTAAATCGGCCAACGAAGGAAATCCGTGTGGTAGATAATCTAAAAAAATAATCTCATCAAGATTGCATCTGATATATTTACTTTGCGGTGAGGAAAGCTAAGAGAATTAAAGAGGTTTTGAGAACGCGTCTTTTCTACTGATAATATTGTTGGTAGTTATGATTCTGGGATAATAATATTTCGGAGTCAACTGAAGCTGCCAAATCGGCTAATATTTAGGTAAATACTAAGTACTTTGGGTACCTTTCTCAGATTCACTATTTTCTTAATGAACTTATTTATCTTAATAAATATGACAATTTTTAACGAGTCTTTTAAATTAAAACTATCATTATTAATGCGTTGGTACTAAATTATAAATTATAGAATTACAATAAATGCTCTGGCTTGAATTAATTTAATGAAATCCACGCAAATTATCTGCATTCAAGGCATTAGCATTACGCAAGGCTTCTTTTTTTAAGTTGCAGTGATACTTTAGATTCTCCGATGGTTCATAAGAATCTATAAAATGATTTTGGTGATATAATAACGATGCATTGCTGTTGATTATCTGTTCCAAAAGTGGTTTCAGCTCGCAAACTTTGCCCTTTATGATTGGGTAACACTGCGTGTAGATAAATTCTTAGAACAAGGAACATGGTAAATATTCCCTGCAAGAAGAATTTCGAAACCAACACGAAAGGGGAAATATTTGCGCACAACCATTGAATTTGTTAATCCTAATATTTTTTAAAGACCCCATTTACCATTACCAATCTTTGATAAATGCAGCCGGAAATAATTGAACTATTCTGGTATTTGATTTAAGATTATAAAAAGTTTAAAATGGAATGCTGTTGAGTTTTTTTTCCAAATCAAAGCGTGGGATGATACTCGGAATCGAACCGGAGTCACTGAAGTACGGCGGAAAACGAAAACACTTTCTCAGACACTGTTTTAGTTTCGCATCCAATCCGCAATAGCGATTTCACCGGATGACCGATATGATTCGCGGGAAAAAAGATAAATTTTCCCGTACGCGGTTTTCCATATCGAGATTCGGCCAGTTAAAAAAAAGAAAAATTCTCTCTCCAAGAGCCTTCTCTGACGTATTATTATAAATGCATCCGTTAACTTTTCCAGATTGTAACTTTACCACAAGGTGAGCTAACGAGCGTGAATAATATATTTTTGATCGTTAAAAATAATAAGTGGGAGGGAATGAAATGGAGACTGGGAACGTTTTTTCATTCGTGAATTATGCATGATTTCGGATTTCGCGAAAAGACCATTCGAGAAATTTCACTTCTCTCACTTCACCTCGCGCATCGCAAAACGGCGACGACCCATCCCCAAAGCAGAAGCAAATCTGCGTCTGACTGCTAACTGGCAAAGGGTGACGGTAGAAATATCGACCCCAAAACGTCTTCCTGAGATGCTTCGTCGACTCCAACCTTCCCCCTCTCCACCCAAATGGCGTCTCCTACCATCGCAGCCGAATGAGGAATGCATCCGTTGTCGGCGTCTCAAGAAGTTCGAAGGAAATGGCAAAGGTCGCGTGAGGGAAGCGGACTGTGGGAAGGCGTCGAACTCGACAGCGTAGGACTGAATTTTCTGTAGAGGATTTGTAATAATTAGATGCTTATCAAGGGTTATAAATCCAAAGATTGTTTTTAACTGTTCTGCCATCAATATCCTATGCTCTGCCAATCTCTCCATTCCCTCAGAGCTCCTTGGACCGAAAGTTTCCATTATATTTTTCTCATAGTTCATTCAAGATCTTCCTCTTTAATCCTTTCCCGCTCTAGGTACTGTTTAAATATGGTCTGCAGTAAGTTACCGTGTCTCAGAATTATGGTCTTAAGCAATTTGAGAGATCGTTGTGGCCTATGCTTTGAGGAATACCATTGTGATGAAAAAGAAATAATCAAATAACTTTTCCATGCAATAGAATTTTTAATACCAACTAATTACTACGTACGTAAGCATTATTTGGTCTAGTTAAAATGATGCGACAGTGCAGCGAAATATCTAGGCAATGAGAATTCTATTCTATGGAAACCCCACGTTATTTCATTCTTCCTTTTTCGTCTTGAGTAAGCTATCGTGCCTCAGGATATGTCTAGTTAGTTTTCCTCTTCTTCTTAGTCTGTGTCCTCGCCAGGCTTATCTCTTCGAAGTACTTCTTCATTTGATACTCTGTATATCCATTGGATTTTTAACATTCTTCTCTAACACCATATTTATATCACCTTCAATCTTCATTTCTTTGATATTCATAGTATCTATATAAGTGTTACATCATTAGGGATAGCGTGTTTTAAAGATGTCGTTAGTTTACCAAAATGATTATTTTTCGACAGCCGATTTTCTGTTCGCTAGGCTCAGAGACTTTGGTCCATAGCACTACCGAAGAATTGTAATAAGCAGACGGATTCACAAGACCACCCCGTAAACATACCTATGTAAAATTTAAGTTGACATCCTATCACTACCAATGAGGGTTGTCAGTGACTGGAACCATAGGTTTTGTAAATAATGCTATCTTTAAATCATGCAAATCAAACATACCTTCGATATTCATCTCGCAAAGAAGTCCAATTTCAAAGATTTTATTAAATGATTGTGAGTTCATTTTTGAATGATTTAATTCGTTGATAATCATATGTATTCTAGAGGAATATTTAAATTGTGCTTATTTTCAAATGTGTCATAGAGATAACAAATTTTTACAAGAATTGATTAATTTAAATGAAAAATCGACATGAATGCATCCAATGAGTTACGCCCACACTCTAATAGCACCCACCTCCCTTGCCGTGTCATCCAAAAATAGACGGGATATGGATCGAACATAAGTTGGTAGAACTTAATCATCTCATAAGTTGGTAGAACTTCAGCGAACTTTTTCACATTATAATATCATGTGAGGCTAATTTATAATTGTGAGAATCAACAAAAATAAGGCAAAGAATCAGAAAAGGTCAGTCTCGGACCTACTCTCTCCTTTAGTTGCGATTGTTATGCTTATCGACGCCTACCAAACTATTTTTTTGTTTTTGTTGCGGAAATTGATTTGTTTCTGACTCTCGTTCATGGTCGTAAATTTCTAGTTTATTCTTTACTTTATATTATGCATTACCGCAAATACGAGTATTCTCGTAACTATTTTTACACCATACCTTAACAGAGTGTGATCAAGCGGTGGAAATGCGTTCATTTTAAAAGTGTTACGATCAGAATTATGCTATGTTGGTTATCTGAAAACGTTTGACAAATCTAAGTTTGCATCTAAGAATATTCATACGTGTTCCTTATAAAATTTGTTAAATATGACCGACGCTTGAAATGTTTCAATTACGTTATTTCTTAGCCTTTGATAACTCAACTAGTAGTTCTCATCATCGCAACGTATCTAATTCGTAAATACATACTGAAGAGTACAATGCAATATTGGAAGTTAGTGATACGTTACAAAACGTTATTGGTAAATTACCAAACGATAAAATAAATTTAATAAATATCATGGAAACCGACAGCTTTCAGTAATCACGTGAGATGGGAGAGGTTTCTGATGGCGGCCAACTACCAATGAAAATACGGCTATCGATTTACTGAAGGCCCCCACTGGACTCAGTTGAATGAGTTTGCGTCACCTATCCGTTTGATGTGCGGTGTGCTTTTGAACTCTTTTTGATTGAATTTTATTGCTTTTGTCTCAAGTGCAGATTTTGCACTCTTCACAAAGTACTCAAGGATATTTAGTTAACACATTTGCTTAATTGAGCATATCGACGGTCGTCGAACACGACCTTCGAAACTCGGGGACCGGAGAAAGTTCTTCTGAATGAAGGGAAGCATTGAGGAAAAGGGAATGTCCGATAGAGACTTCCTGTCCTCGCTCAGCGGAAAACTCCCCGAAAATGGGTAACACTAAATGGCTAATTGGGAGAATGGAATGGTACATGATATATCCATTATTTTTATTTCTTCATAATATCCTCATTATCTTTTAGTTTTTCTTTCCCACAATTTTGGCGATCTGCGTAAATAACCATATGCTTTCACTTTCCTGTCTTGTTTTCCACTTCATTTATTGATCTCCAATTGGTAGTAGTATAATTTGTGATAGAAGAAGATGTTCGACCGGCATTAAACGAAGATTAGCTCAGGTTAATAAGGCGTAAATGAAGAAGATGGAAATAAAATGTTCAAATTACATCTAAGGCTGCATATAAGGAAGCAGTTTGTTAAATGTTCCATATAGAGCAAAGAACTCTACGAATCATAGACATGGAACATTAAAAAAGTGGACCAGCGAAGAGTAGAAGCGTTTGAAATACGGTGATTAAAAGGAGAATTTTAAAGATTAAATTGGCTGACCAAGTGAGGAAAAGAAGGAAGGAAATACGTAGGATATTGAAGAGCAGAAGACGATAGGATCAAATGGAAAACTCGGTGGCTAAGAAAAAGAACTATGTAGATGGATTGGGCACACTTGGTGGGAATAATACGTCATTTAGAAACACAACAGAAGGGAAGGTCCCGTAAAGAAGAACGAAGAGACGACTACACAGGAAACAAATCAAGAAGGATGTAAAACAGAGGAGATATCAATCAGAGGGTGAGAAGGAATCGACACTGAATAGAGATGAATGGAGGGCTGCTGTAAACGAATCTTGGGATTGAAATACTGGTGATCAACATTAATTCATGATTATTCTCTATCTTTTTCTTTTAAATTCTCTGTTTTTTTATACCGGAGTTACTTAATTAAAATTGATTATTCGCAGCGATGGGTTTGTTATAAGATGAGGATTGTTGCTGAGAGATGGTATTAAAATGAACTGGGATTGAATAGACGTTCACTCCGAATAAATGGATTTTTAAATGATTGAAAAATCTTTTAAGAAGGAAGTATACTTTATTTTTGACTTACAATAAAGTGCCGTACATTTTAGAGGAACCACGGAGGTTGAGTGACCCCTGTTTTTATTTGGAAAGAGTAGATCATGCCCTTAAACAACCTTTCCAAAAGTCGATTCACCATCGCTAACGAGTTTATTTTTCCTTCATCCCTCTCATCAAGTGGTGATTGGATGGTAACGGAACCGATTGAAAATTTTTTCTGAGAAGATCATGAAACTTCGATACTTTCACCAATTTAATACTCCCAGTCACAGACATAATACGTCCTGGAAATCCCGAATAGAGTTTTCTCAGAATTTATTTTTTATAGATGGACGCCCAACAAGTATTCACATGTGTTTCCTAAGCCTCTTTAAGTGATTCAGTTGAGCACAGTAGTGATATCTGAGAACAGCACTTTAGTAAAGAGCTTAAAAATTAGGACCACTGAAAATTAACTCAAGATTATTTCCCAAACTTCTTTTGGCGTCGTTAACTACCTCCAGGGGAAAGGAATATATCTCTATCCGCAACTTTAATTGAAGAGAGGATATTTATAGGTGTTTGCTGGTGAGATTTGGTTGAATATTTATTTGATTTTCACGAGGTTTACAGTAAAAATCAATCTTAGTAATAACGGTATAAATCACTAATGTCATCCTGGAAGAAAAAAATAATAACTCTTCTTACGTATACAAACAATAGAAGTCTTAATTTTTCCTTCCATTACTCGTGTGTGCTCTGATAACAGTATAGGTTTTCGGATTGAAAGAAAACGAGAGTTTTGTCAAATGAATAAGAAGTATAATATGAGTAATCTAAAAGAAGAGTTTACTTTTGCATAAGGATTGGTAACCTAAATGTTTCCGGTAATGGTAGTCGTGAGATAACGTCCTGACTTCTCTTTTCAACGGTTTTGATTTCACTCTAAATGGATTGTCCTCCTTACGTCAGTATTTTTAAATAAATTATAGTATGCATTGAAATATTTAATGACTGACGAAAATGTATATTTGTGCAGAAATAAGTTGAATGTAAAATAAGCAATCGAGAGACGAGAGTCGGGTATACAATTTGGAAGTTGATGATTTCATATTAATCCGGATTTGACTCTGCGTTAATCAAGAAAAATTATTAATTACGGATTTAAACTAACCTTAACCACATGATTCCAAAGTATTGACGATATTATCACAGGAAATTAGGCATTTATGTATTTAGATAATGAAAAACTATCAGTTGAATTTACTTTGATGATTATACTACGCATTTTTTTCTTTGAATTCGGTCCTTAATTTGTTAGTAAACAACCGAACTATCGTGCGTGTATGGAATAACGCATGAAATAATGGCGACTACGTATAACGAATGATATACTGAAGTCTGAATCAAATGATGTCCTCAAAACAGTCCTCTAAATGTAATATTATGAAGAGATCAAGCAGTTTTTATGCCTGGTGCTATACAGTAAACACTTTCCTGAATAATTTACCAAAGGCGTAACAAATCCCCGCGAGATTAGTTCGTAGTACTTTTATTACTCTTGAAATGAAATAGAAACCAGACAGAGTGTTCAAGTCGTGTGGTCACTAAGGAGATCGTCGGCGTTGGACCAAATACGTGTGCATATGTGCACATTGCAACTATCGAATGCATATGTTTTATTTAACGTATATAAGACAATATCATCACAGGGAAACAAATTCACATTGAAAAATACAAATGTTTCATGAAAAAAACGAATTTACCGACATATTCATCTGATGGAACACAATAATTTGATTGTAAATAGGATTGAGTACTTTTTTGCAGCTTATAAAGTTAGCGGCAGTATTTTACTGTTGGTTTGGAACAATGTTTTTGGAAGTAAGTTTTTCATATGAACTTTTTCTTTCATTATCCGACTTAAACATTCTATTTTGCCATTAAGTTGGCATTAGGAACAATAACTTTAATTTTACATGATATATTAAAAAAACCATAAAAACAGTAATCCACCCGAAGGTCGGTTTGGTAGGTGATGGTAGTATTAAGCCCGACGGCGTGTGAAATTCACACATCAGGGAAGGGGGGCAAGTTTATCTCCCTGTGTCGGTTGTGGTTTCCCAGGAACATCTGGTACCCGAAAAATCACACATCTTGGGTGGAGCTGCAGGTGTCCAGAGTGCCTTGCCCGGGAATAGAACCCGGTACCCTCCGGTTAGTAGTCCAACGATCTACCCCTGGATTACTGCGACCCACATAAATGGTTTATACTTGTATTCCTACCCAAATTAAAGACAGGATAAATGAAAAACAAACCATTTACAGTGGTAATTTTCGTAAAACTTCGACATTGATACATTTTCATCAATCTTTAATGAGTTAAATAGTTTTTAAACTTTGGATAATTGCATTATTTGATGTAATCTCATATGGTGTGCATACATTCCTTTTGTAATCGCTCTATCACTTTTACATACAAGTATCTTCATAATTTAGGAATTCCATGCAACAGATGCACATCCCAGTTCACCTTCCACAAAGCGAGTTTTAAATTTTGTCCGAAGTTCTTGTTTCGAAAAGTATATCTTGATTTATATTAAAACGAATCCTAATACTCATTGAGCGTGAAGAACTTTAGGTATCTAAAACGCTTGGAACAAAATATCATCAGTCGAATCGAACTTTACGCCTGAAACTTTGAAAAACTGAATAATCTCGAACAGCTGCATTCGATCAAAAATAAAAAAGCTCGCCTTCGGAGAGAATACGACTGTAAGGTCTTGTTTTTGTGAAGGAAAGAGGCATTGACCTTCTAAGACGAAGAAAACACCACTCCTTTTGAATGGTGAGAGAAAGAACAGTTCGGTGAACCCAAATTAGAAAAGACATCTCGTCCATTGGGTAAAACTGTTCATTAATAGGCCAACGCTTCCTCCTGATCATCAGCATCGCCGTTAGATATGTTTATTCATGCCGGACAATGGACAGGAAAGGAAAGGGGATGCACGAATGAAGGGAGCGTGATCCAGGGTTTCCAAATGAATATCGTATACCTGCTTGGTCACGGTGGGCGGAGCGACCAAAATACTTCTGAAAACATGTTAAAAAATTAGTTGTCATGTTTGGAAAGTTTTTCAGGTTAATAGTACAGGCTGCTAGGCTACTACAGGCTACATGTAACATGTTGGATGTTGACCCGGAATCGTGAACTTTCCTCAATCAGCTATTTGTTGTCAAATGAAATCAGTCCCTTCATTTTTTGAGATTGTGACTTAAACGGTTAACGTAGACAACTGGAGAGGAATAATGGCGTAGATGACCGGATTTATTGCTGTAATAAGTTCGCGTTCTCAGTGAAACCTATCTATGGGACCAAAATTTGGCGTCCCGTCGAATAACACTGGATTATTCGGTTGAAACGACAAGGACAATCGAATAACACTCTGTTTTGGATCAGATTACTGTTATAAACCCATCATCGTGTATAATCAAGTCCTAGTATGCAAGATTTGATATTTTACCGACGCACGATTCTTTTGAAGTCCTCCTGGGTTTTCCACTGCGTCAGAGCTTCACCCGGATTTAGAGTAAAACGCAGGTTAAACGACAGGTTACACGGGATTTAATAGCAAAGGAGATGATTTAGTCTCGGATATAACGAGAAATCAGCCATTGAGGAGCACAGCCTCACCCAGGACCATAGGATTCTCTTAGACAACGCTAAACTAATGAGCAGGGCAAATGGCTCCTGGGACCTCCTAGCAAAGGAGGCAATGTAGTTTGTAATTCCCTTCCTAATACTTCTTCATTTGATTTTGTTGAGAGAGTACTGTTGGGAGGAATCCAAAGAAGGTAGGAAAGGTGAACGTAGAGCGTTTCCATTGGCAATGGAATGCTGAAGATTGTGATAGAGGGGAGGAGGTTAGGCAAGTGAAGTGACGGTAGGAAAAGGATAAGAATGTCGGCAAGATTGAAGGGGGTTGACGTTGTCCTAGAATATCTGTGAACGTTGTATCATGTTGTGTTGCATGGATGGAGTTGGGGCAGCATTTTATATGCATGCAATTGTTTCATATTTTTTTTACAACTTATGAACATGCCATCTTTTCAGATATGCTATTCAAAGACTTGCGGCTTCAGCTACATAATATCATGGTTGTTACAGCTAGGGTTTTTTTTACATACATTCACAATATACGACTTCTCGACACTAGACGAAAAAGAGTTGATACTTACGCTAGTAAGGAAATATTATCTGAAAATTGCACTTTGGCTTTCAGGGATCTAAGTTTCATCTAAGATTTGATTTTAATAGACAGTTGAACTATTTAAACGCTTTAATTTCTCATTTTAAAAGCATTCCTCTCATTTCACGGTTCATAATCATGCCTACCACGCCTAATAGCCTTACCATTATCCCTTCCTACTCTTCCCCGGGCCTGTTAATTTTTTGCCTTTTCTCCTCTTCCTCTAAATATCTTTAAACATCCTCCAATCGTTTTCTCTTTCTCCCTTCTTCTCTACTCCCGTCTTCATTACTGCTCCCTCAATAGTCATTGCTAGGACTGATTTTCTTCTTAACATAAACCTAAAGCAATGCTCTTTCCTCTTCAAAATAGTGTTCACAAGTGTTAAGCCTCATTTTGTGCATCCACTTCCTCAATTCTTTCCAATCTCCTCCACGTCTCAAAAGCATCGATCCTCTACCCCTCTCTCACTTCTCCAAGGTTCACGCTTTGAACCCGTATATTAGAACACTTCACGCATTGCATTTAGCTAATATCTTCCTCTGCTCTAGTCTCAGATTGGTGTATAATAAATAATTATAATTACTAAGGGACGCCATTGCCATGGCCACTCTCGTTGCTAACTCAATCTCACTCTTTCGATTGTTTCCTCGATATTTCATAGCTATCAGAATATAATTTTTTAACATCCAAGGGTATATCAAAAATAAAAAATGACTTATATATCTACACCTACATAAATACCCCGCAATCCACCAAAAAGGTGTATGGCAGTGGGTGCACGCATCAGATGAGATGGGTAAGGGATGAGGGAGAGGTGTTTTAATGGTTAGGAAAAGGGAAAAATCATGAACTGAAAAACTCCGAAAAAACGCAACAATTCATATGAATGGTGGCTTGAAAACTTTGGAATGAAAACTTAGTTCCAAGTTAATTTTACTCACTAAATAAGCTCTTTGGTGCACGAAAAAAGAGAGAATAACAATGAATCACTACCACTTAAGACGATAGACCCCCACAACACGCAGACAGTTCGTGCAGAACTTGAAAGCAAGAAGTGGAAAGTTCTAATGGTCATGAAACTTATAGTTCACTTGATTCACGTCGTCAATTTCAAGAACTAATTTTGTCTTAATCCTGGTGGTTTCCATGATTTTACTCCTTTACTCCCACCCACTCATTAAAAACAATGCACGAAATGGCTTTTCTCCGTTATAAACCTCTAAACTTGTTTCTTTTTCAATATTGCCATACTCTTTTCTTCTTGATGGAAACGCTCAGGAATAAATTATGCACTCCATATCGTGCACAATTCTTTCAGTTGCAAGAAATATCTTTCCCTAAGCCTCCTTAAAATTGTTCACGAAACTCCCTCCTTTCTATTGACGTAAACTCTCCAAGCGTACACATCCTCCTATAGTATTAATAGTAGTTTTAGAGGAGGCGACCGACAGCTGAGGCCATTTGCGCCATTAAGGGGTGAGTGGGTAAGGATTAAGGATGGAGAGAAACCCAGCGTCGGCATTAGCCTACTATTGACAAAAGGCGCCAAGGGGTACGCAGTTTAACGTCCTAACGACGGACGGCGTGCTCACTCAAAAGTGCCTGTCACAAAGCACCTCAAGTAGGTATCGGGATACCACCGAAAACTTTCTACCGTCTCCAGGATTCGAACCCTGGCAATCTCGGTGGTAAGCCAGTGCGTTAGCCACCGCACCATTCTGATTACCCCACATCCTCTTATCCTGATGATTAGGAGATAGCGTGTAGAGCTTGCCTTTTACTAAGTCCTCGTATACTGTGAGTAAAATTCAAACATCAACAGGATAATACTAGGGACCAGTTTCCTTCCCTGTGCCACTATATGGTTCCCCAGGAAGATCTGGTGCCCGGAATATATCATACAGCTTGGGGAAAGCCGATGTTGACCAGAGACGCCACCCAGAATCGATCCCGGGCCCTCCGGTCAGAATCCCAGCGCCCAACAGGCTGGAGTGCCACGTTTCCCGTGACGTAGTAATGGACACAAAAAAGGAGTAACAAATGCAAAAAAGTAGTAATAATGCAAAAATATTCTTACAAACAAATTAAATTTATATAATTAAAAGGGACGCTAAAGACAAAAACAACCGCCTTGGTGTAGGACGGTGATTGGTCCACAAAATTCCCCGGTCATTCTCTCCAGCTTTCGGCACGAGTAACCCCTTCGATGACCACTTCTTTAAGAAGGCAGAATAGAGCGAAACAATTTTACTTTCGTCCCCCGCGAGGGATCGGAATTTTGTTTTCTTATATTTATTTTTTCTTTAACCCCCCCGTGTCATGTCCTAGCGGGCGAACGGCCTAACGGCGGCGATCCATTCACAACCCTCGCACGCACGAACGCTTCCCCGGAGAGATTGGATTGAGGGTGGGATGGGGGTGGGATGAGGGCGCGCTTGTGTGCAAGTGTGTGTTCGTTTGGGAGGAGGGGGAGGCGGGAGAGAGGAAGGAGGAGGAGGAGGAGAGAAAGCTGGTAGACATCCCCCCTCCCCTCGTCCCTTCCATCTCATCACGATCATCTTTTCCCCTTCCCCACCCCCGCCACCCCCTGGGGGAACCGAAAGGCGTGAGACTTTCTAAAAGAAAAAAAAAATATACGCTCTCCTCCACGACGAACGGTAAAGGATAAAAAAAAGAAAGGACGACCGGAGAATCTCTCACAATCGAAGGGGTGGAGGGGGGATGAGAGAAAGGAAGATGGGGGAGGGGGTGGTGAAGGGAGGGGGCGAGTATTCGGAGTCAACCCGTGTCGTCCACGTCTCTCCCTCACATTCCACGAAGATTCCGCCGCCGTGGGGCGGTTCGGTGCGTGTGGCGTCGTCCGCTCTTTCTCTCCCCCATTCACTCCCCCGCCCCCTCCATCGAACACTCCTCCCGCCGCCGCCGCCACCATCGTAGAGATACGCCCACCCATTGTTCCTCCTCCCGCACCCCGCGATCCTCGCGTCTCTTGTTCCAAGACGGAGAGAGATGCATCCAAGTCGAGCAAGTGATAATCAAGTGCACTTACCACTGTACGGTCCTCAGGCCAAAATTAATACTCGTAAAATATAATATATAATATGGTGCGTACACATAACATAGAAAAGAACCGAAATGGATGGGTTGGAAAATCAAGAATATTCCACGTTTATTTGCAAATCCAGGGGCGTGATAGTTCAGTGGGGAGAATACCTGGCTACCGGTTTGGACTATATATACTATATTTCAAGTGGCGCCCCTGGGAATTCTCAGTTTCACCAAATCTCTGAGATATTTTTCGGTCATCACAGAACTTTCCTGGTAACCTCCATCCAAATGCGGAAATTTCAAAGTGTAAAAATCATTTGACTTTACCGGGACTCGAACCCGGATCCCTCGATAGCCGGCCGAGTACTATAGCCAGTCAAGCTACCGAGATATCCTATCTCACTCCGAAGAACCGGAGTTTGGCAAAATTTCTGCATTTTAATGCACAATTATCAGATTACTCCGTAGACGTTATTGCCACGGCATCTCCGCAGTTGTTTGAATTGGGTAACCCCAGGCGACACAGGATAAGGAATTGATTCTCATGTGTGAATTTCACTAGATGTTGAACTCATTACTCGGTCAGCTCTACCCTCATCTATTATAACTGCCCTTTTACCGTGTTATGTTTTAAAGATTTTTTTCTCGAGGGATTAAGCATTTCTTGGGTGGGCGCTTATATTGTGCTCTGTGTGAGTGGTTTCAGGTTTTATTTCGTTCGGAAATGTAAAAAAAATTATCGTTTCTCAGCCAATCTCTCCATTCAAAAGCTATCTTAGACGGTAATACTAATAATTTAAAGAAATAAAATTTCTGTGCTGTAGATTTTTTTTCTAGAAGTGGCATAATTCCACTTTAGAGCGACTGTACGTCTTAATAACTAATAACATATTTATATCCTTTAGTTTGTGGTATTCCGCTGGATTATTTTTTTCTGTTTGAGAAAGGTAAACGGGGAAAGAAACAATGTCTTGCTTATTAGTATATGTTGAGCGTGTCTCAGAAAATTACTTTTTTATTAACATTTCCACCTCGCACATAATTATCCCTGAACGTTTCTTTAATCTCATGACGAATGTTGGAAAAGCATGGCATTAGCACACTAGAAAGTTATATGGTGGTACGTGGATTGTAATGAAAAGGTAGAAATATTATCTGGTTTAAGGTTGCAAAAGCAACCGTGCATAAAAACTTGTGCATAATGTTTTGAGGGGGAAGAAGGGGCAGGCCTGAAATTTCATGAGTGAACGAAGGGATTATACCAAGAAAAGAATATTTTGAAGTCCTAAAAATACGTATGAAATACGTATGCATTCACTTTTTTATGAAATTGATAGAAACAAAAAGGGATATTCAGGGGTAGAGCAGTATGGGAGGTATTTGTGAAAAAAGATTTAAAATTTCTATGTTGATTGGTGAAACCCTTACAAAATTGGCTTTTTTGTTCCTTTGCCTACTACATGAAAGGGAACACCGTGATGGGATTACGTACGAGCGTAAACTTCGTGAAAATTAAATCGCCAACTGAGTGGATGTCGATTCTCGCTTCATTCAGTTTTCAATCAGGTGATTGGCAACCTGGAGTGTTCATATTCTGCCCACCCCCATTCGTAGTCGATGCATGTTCACCATTCAACCTTTCTCACATAACCCCCTCATATTTTTTCTTTCAGTGATCTTCCTCATGTGACTTTCTTAACCCTCCTACATTCATCCCGACCACAATGCCTCTCACGTATTTATTTATTGATTCTCACAAAGTGTTTTCTATGAATCCGTTTCTTCGTTTTCTGTCGCATACCGCGCGTGGAATAATTTTAAATTTCGGGTCGGGAGATGGCAATTGGAATTGATTTTGTTTCATCCCGCGGCGCGCACTTCTTTTTTCTTTTGATTTATCGTCGTTCATCTGTTTGTTACGACGATGGAAACTATACGTCGATCGTGATCGTCATGAAAATTTCTTCTGTATTTCATTTCTCTTGGATAATGAAATAATCATTAACCCATTGTCATGGTAAAGAAAAGGCGGTCATGAAACTTTTATCAGCGTCATCTGAAAATGGCTTTCTACCGTATCCCACGCCGATTTTGATCAGTGATAAAAGATGGCGAGAAGATATTTTCGTGAAAAAAATATCGAGTAAAATTGATTTTCCGTTAATTTGTTTTTTGTTTAATCATTAGTTTTCCTTTAGCTTTCGAATTGAATTAAAAATAAGCGTCAAGTAACAACACCACATATTTCATGAGTGAACGTATTTAAGAATTTTATGCAGTACTTACTAAGTATCTTCGTATCCGTTTGTTATTGAGCGAGGTTCATTCACATCAAATTTCTCTCTTAAAAATACATTTATTTTGCGAATTCATTTAGCGATAAGACATCAGTGAATTAAAATAAGTCCAAATAAAAGGCCTCCTTGATAAATTGATTTCCGTGACGATGCAAACTATCTTTACGATTTAAATTTCCAGAAAATATCACGAACCGGAAGCTCGGTTATGCAATTGGTAATCAATGCAAAGTCATTCTTTTTGGCGATAGTATTTCCCTCTTTCATCTCAACACACATTTTGCGTACCCTACAAAGTAATTTTTAAAATTGACGAATCAAGTGAAATTTAAATAACATGTGTCTTAAGCAAAATGACAGCGCATCTTCACTTCACTATTACAAATCATATTTCTTTATTCCATCCTTAAGCATGGTAGAAGTTGAAGTAGTGTAATGGCACTGACAGAGCCAAAATTATTTTCATTAACAGCCGCATTATGGTTAAGGTAGGATTTGGGTGGACCCACAAACTAACTCTAACCCGATATATTTCTTCGCCTTAACAGGACAACACTTGACACACTACGCTACAATAAACCCTTCTTAAAATACTTTCCTTGAATATACTTTCCTCCTCCATGTGAATGCTTCTTTGCCAAACGCCATTCTTCTTCTTATGTCCCTACTACTTTGACCATCTTGGTCTAACACACTTTCGAGATAGGTTAACTGTTCAACCTGTTTTGAACATGGATACAAACATACACAATTTAGTCCTGTTTCAATTCCTTATACTTCTACCTCTCTTTATTCGGCCCAATATGCGTATTCCAACCCTCCCCAAATGCCTAACATTAGGGGAAGTAGAAGGAAGGATAAGTACATAATATCTCCATAACCCTCTACATAATGGTATTCTTCAATCATTCTATCGCCGAGTAAAATAGCTCTGATTTATTTTATTTTTCTCCATTGAAGTTCTTCCAATTCTTGCAAACCACCCTTCTCCACCACTATGCCTTAGGAGGACTTCTTTGGTCTTCATTTCCGTGCATTTTACTTATTTAGATCTTCCCTGCAGCCACGTTTAAAAAACTAACGCTCACCCTATTATCACAGCGGCCAATTTTCCGAGCCAAAAAATACTGCGCACAAATGAAGGCTTTTTCCACATCTGAAAAAAAGAATTAATTTTTGATCCTCTTTGTTTGGTGCGTGATCAACCCCTCCCCCCCGTCACACACCCTGGTGATGACTTGCTGGGTACCATGTAAATAGATGGGTGGATCTACTGGGGGAGGGGGTGAACGAGACATCCGTCCGCAGAAAATGATTATTGAAGTCCGCACTCTTCCCTTCCCAGTGAAACGTGAACCGCCACGTTCGCCTCTTGACGTATCCATCACGACTCGGCAGAGGAGAGGCGTTCCCGGAGTCAGTGAGTTATGACGTAGAGATTTTTTCCCTCGCACGCCTCAACTGTCGTGGATGATGCAAAAGCCAACGGATCCTTCGTTTAAAACAGAGATAATGCCAGTTAGAGTGGGCGATGGAATAAATTAATCTTCCTCGTGCATCCTGATTCTTCAATGAATTTTTATGCCGACTTGTTTAAAAATTGCGCAAACCTGATAAGAATCTGGGTAGCTACTCGATTAGCACATGCTTTTGTCGACCTCTGACGAATATCAATCATCCGCGTGGACTCTATTAACGCAATTTAACGTTTTTTCATGCCATACTTTTTAATATTTTTCACCCTGCGACCCTCGTCTCTCTTGAAGGGAATGCTTATTCCCTTCATTCCTCTTCCCTGTTATATGGGTTACGTTATTCTCCCTCTTAAATCAATCTTCAGGATTCCACCCCTTCTCACCATAAAATAAATAGGAAACTTTATCAATCATATAATCGAAAGGATGGGCAGTTTCAAATAATAATATTACCCACAAAGTTTTATGTAGTAGTCATGTGTAGTCATATGGTTAGGGGCGTAGGGTTAGGCAATTCAACGAGACTGTGGCAGTCGATAAAACGTATGCAGAAATGCTTAGCAATCGGCCTCACAGGGCAATGGTACACAAACGGCCGTACATCTTTGCTTTTTATTCGCACAGCGTTCTAAGATTTTGACTTCTTAAAAAAAACGATATTTGAGAATTCATATTAAAATATCTTTTTATTGGCTCTATTGAAAGAATGAGAAATTTTATTTTATGTTGAATTGGATGAAATATCTGTTTCTTAATTATTTCATATGCCCACTAATGTAATAAAATAATTCAAATACATTAAGTAATTTCTACATTTACTACAGTTTACGTAATGTGTGAGGGATTTTGATCGTGACTGCACACGAGTCAATTTATCACCTTAGTTCATGTATTAATTATGAGCGTTTAAATTAATGTAACACCCATTCCTGAATATACGGTTTTTTAGGAATCTTTAGAGACTATTTAAAGATGCGATCTTTCAACTTTATTTTTGGTGAGTTCTGAGGTGCTGTAAACTTGGAACTGTGCGATTTCGGCCGTTTTTTCTCATAAATTAATTTATATTGTTTAAATAAAGTTAGTTAGTTGATATTTACGTTTTAGAGCTATTTGAACTCTTAAGTCAGTTCTTTGGTGAGAAGGACATTAATTTGAGCACCATTACAACTCAATTTTTCTTGTGGTAGTCCCCCAGCTACCATAAGAATATGTATAATTTCTTGTATTTTATATTTCAACTTCAATTGAAACTGGTAGATTCAGACAGTATTATCATCGTGATTTTATGGCGTAGATCTCAATACTAAAAAAACGGGAAATTATATCAAAAGCGAAGACTTTGCATCATAGCATCATGGAAATGGATCCGTCAAAGGATACAGGAAACTGGCCCAACTCTTGAATCACCCACAGTGTAATGTACTGAATGAAATCTTGAAGACATAAAACAAAAGAATGATTACGAATAATTTCGTAGAATCGTGCTTCTCTTTTTTTATACAGATGCTACTCAATTCATTGCGGTCGAGTACGTAATTACGAAAATTTGCATTTGAACGCGGAGAAAGGTGGGTAGGAGGAGTTTCCGAGAAAATCCCAGACACTCTCACTCCTACGGCAATTGACATCTTGGCACCGTTTCTCTCGCTATCCGGGGGGGGGGGGGTGCGGGCGCCAACACGCTCAATTGTGTATGCACAGTGATTCGTGTTTCCTATCCTCAATATTAATGCGCTGCACTGTGAATCCATAGTTACCTCCAGGGGCTCGGCTATTTCTGGACGACTATGCACTGATCACATTGGAGTATATAATGAAAGAATGTGACGTTCTTCCTTCATTTCGGCGAAAAACTATAAATGAGACCGCTTAAGTATTGAGAATTCAATTTACACTTTACTGTTACGTTTATTATGGTTAGTTTACCGTTTAAGTTAGGTTTTGGATGAACACTGACTATTTATCGCTAAACTCCAAAGCTCTACCCAAAAAACACACGACCTGACACCCCACACTAATTAAACCCTTCTTTAATTCCGAATAATTTCTAATTCCCTTAATTCTGTCCAATATGCCATTCTTTTCTACCCATTCCTTGCTTGCCTAACGTCCTACCCTTTATTACAATCGTCAACATTCCATGGCCAGTCGAAATTCTCTGCATCCATTTTTTCTTCATCCCTTAGATTTCTCCCAGCAATCCCCGCTCCTCCCAAGTCACCATGCCTAGTACTTCATCGTTCGTTTTCCTTTTCGTCCATTTCACTTTCTTCATCCCTTCTGCCATCCCAAGTAATTACCAGGACTTATGTTGAGTGGGACAATCGACTTTAATTTTGAAAATCAACGTAATGGTCAGTATATAAATATGAAGGTAGGAAAATATCCCAGCGTGGAAAAGAACTTTTTTCACACCTCAGGGTGATTATCAGTTTGTAACTTTGATCTTTGTACTATTAAGTTGATCTTGCTTATTTCCGAATTATTGAAACGGTCTGCTTCCCTTTTATTTCTCATTCTTCCTTCCTCCTTTCATTCCGCCCAAAATCTCTATACTATTCATTCCCCTTCCTCGTTTTCCGAACATTCTTCAGTCTTCTCCACGCTTCATCTTATTCTTTCGTTTTCCTTTATGTTCATCATACCCCTTCAATTCTTCTTCACACTCCTCAAATCTTAAACGTCTCCAATATAACATCTCCTAACTCTCAAATGTCTCTCATTATGCTTCAGAAAACAAATTTCTGAGCTGTGCAATACCAAAATCGGTATCAAAGTTTTAACGAGTAACCTATTTTCTTAGTCTAATTACTTAAAATCTCTGCCATAAATTCCTTTCTTCTTGAAATCCTTCGTGAAATCTTCTTTGCCTGACACGATTCTTCTTCTCATGCCCCTACTACTGGAACCAATTTTAATCACACTGATTTTCTAATACTCTCAAAAAGAGTGTTAACAAAAATTGTTTAAGCAACAAAAGTAAATTTAGTGGAATACAATGTGAAATGAACTTTTTATACATCTGGTCAAATAAAAAAATGACGTGTACGTAAATTGCAACAACATTTCTGAGAGCTTTAGGGCAAAAGTACGCTTTTAATACAGAGAACAAATATTTGGAATGTTTTTTAGGAATTTCTTATGTGGATTTGATACGTTCTTTACAAAGTTCATGAGACTAAATTTTTAATACGATTACAATAACCCATCAAAGTGAAAACATTAAAATTTTTTCTTTAAATCGAACCAAATTCTTATAATTACCGATCATCATAAAACATTGTGAACATTATAAGACGCGGATGGTATCTGGCGCAAAGTGACATCCACGCCTACCAAATTGAAGTCGATATTTTCTACACTGAGGTTCGTGAATGACATTCCCTCTATGAGTTGATATACATGTACGTGTATTCATTTTACAATGGAGAAATTTGGTTACTCTAAAAGTTATTTACGTTCTAATAAATAGTGAAACCGGTTAGCACTGTATTGAATAATGAAAAGTAATTCTGGCCTCATACTTCGGCTCATATAGCACATAACGTATATTTGTATACGTAGGATTGAAAGAGAAAATTTCGACTGCGACAAAATGTAAATTTTATTTCTTTTCAGTAAGCATATTGTAGTATTTGTCTGTATTGCCGTCTTCTTGAATGAAAGAATATGTCCGGGGTTAATTGGTGGCAGGAATGTTTGCTTCTTCAGTTATATTGGTTTTAATATGCGTGTACTGACGATTTCACACTCTTTAAAGTGCAGGAAGGGAAAGTTTTGATTTGTATTTGTCATCGAGGCCCAGGTAAAACCCACTCAACCAGGTAAAACCCACCAATTTAAGTGTATTTACCCAATTCGCGTAGCTGTTGTCTCCATATTTTCAAATAGAAATCGTAACGACGGAGAAATAATATCGAACCGAATAGAAATCGTTTGCTTCCGATGCGATATTCGTGATCCAATGATAACGGAAATTGACCAAATGGTGAAAATGCTTGACAATATTCGTGATCAATGGTCACGAGTATCGTAACCATTCGAGAACATTGCGTCACGAATATCATGGACGGTCATACAGTTATCATAGAAATGTACTCAAATTTATAGACACTGAATTTACCAGAAAAAAAGCTTTTCATTGAAATAATAGATATTTGCTATCGTGGTTAGAGTTGCGAATGGAGTTTAGTGAATATTTTTGGACTGTTTCTCCTCATACACGAGCTTTCGTCATGAACGTCTATTAAACTAGTTATAAAAGGGAAGGAGTATGTTCAGGTACTTTTTCGACTCTATTGATGATTTTAATGCGATGTTTGATCAATAAATGTTGCCTTCAGCAAGATTCTCAAGGTGCCATTTACCAAAAGTCAACCGTGAGTTGGTAGCTGTTGTGTCGTGGATTTTGCCGTACGGCAAATAAGTAATTAAATAAATGGGGCGTCACCAATCATTGCCAAATTGAACTTCTTTTCCTCAACTGATTTCTCTGATGAATTTTAACGGAAGGTTTTCATTTTCTTCCTTTTCGTCATACCATAAGGGCCCTGTATACACTATATACCTAGATTTTCAAGAAATATGAACGTTGCGCGCACCGCGTTAATTGGCCTGAAGCTTATCACTATTAAAATTGTTAAATCGGTTAAGTTTGTAAACCTGATTGCTAGCAAAGTGATTCCAATCATGGAAATTGACTTGCCGGACTGATTTCAGAGCAAATCCAGGCGAAATTATATTTAAAGTGAGCCACTGTTAGGTCAACTGTGACGTCTGCGCTAATTTGACCATAGTTTTTAATATATTTGACCATAATTTGGGTTATGTAATTGTCAAATTGTTATAAAATTGTTCAAAGTCCGATGTAAAGACCGAAGTGCTGTTTTTGGACAAATGCAAAATAAATAAGTCGACAAGAGCTGTGGCGTATGGATGGATGCTCAATATTCCACCTGAGTACTACTCCTTTCGGGCTCTCTGCCGTAACACAATGGCAGCGTTACCGTATATGATAATACCGTGCATCAATCTATGTGCATTGAATATGTGACACTGGTTATCATAAGTAAAAAATATTTACCGTAAAGCGATAAGTTAATTTATCAAAAAAATATCAAAACATTGTACTATGCGTTGATATCCCAAAGAGCCTAGCGAAGCCTGGAAGAGGAATGAAGAAGTTTCCTGCATTGATTACTCAGAGTAATCTTCCGTCTACTCATGCCAATAATCTACACAGACAATGTTTGTGTATTTAGGTGGTATTGATGTAACGCTATCGTGTGACCACTAAGGTGGGATTATGTGAGTTTATTGAAACTTGTGTTTTAACGATAAAATAAATAACAATCGCTCTCTCTCTCTCTCTTGCATTTTCAGTGGCGCTAGCAACGTCAGCCCCTCAGAAACCATCCACCAAGAGACTCCCTTCGTCAAACCGGAGGCCCCAACCGCAGCAGCAGAGGAGGCCCGAACCGGAACCGGAGGAAACGGATGAGGAGTTCTCGGACGAATGTCCCGAACCAAACGGTTACTTCGCGGATGCCACGCAGTGCGACAAGTACTACGCTTGCACCAACGGGCAGGTGGAGGAACGACTGTGCCCAGACGGCATGGTGTTCAACGACTTCAGCCCCGTACATGAGAAGTGCGACCTTCCGTTCAACATCGACTGCTCCAAGAGACCGGGACTCCGTGAGTACCATCACCTCCGACGGCACAAGACCCCGAATCCGCCCGCCCAGCCGGACGGACACGTCCCGCCGTAATTTTATTTTATTTTCTCCTTTCGACGCCCCTGGGAGGGGTCTGAGGGCTGGGTCAAAAATTCCTCGGTGCTCTGAGGTCAACGTCTTCAGATTTCCTGTCTTGTATTCCGATTCCATCCTTGGAAATTGTCCATTATGCAGTTGCATGATCCAGGAGACTAAATTTTGTCCCTTAACGACTTCCTGTCTTGCATTCTGATTATATCTTTGGAAAACCTCCAATATGCCACTGAGAGATTCATTAAACTCCATTTTGTCCTTTATGAGTTGCTTGAGAAAAAAAGGGTAGTAGAAATAGTAATTTATCCCATAGTCTTCTTCACTAGGGTCAATTATTTGTTGTCTTTGGCGTAACTTAATGGAATTTGCATTACATATTGGAATGAAATTATTGACTTTGTATTTCCACACGCTTATTTAAAAACACTACTCAGGTTTCGACGTCATCGTCACCATCGTGATGGCGTCCATCGTCGAAACCTGCAGAATCAGGTGATGACGTTCAATGCCGAAACCTGGGTCGTGCTTTTAAATAAAGTGGGTGGAATTAAAAAGTCAATAATTTCATTTTAATTGCCATTAATGTTTAAGAACGAAATTTTGGAGAAATAGATGATGGTAAAAATGTGATTGAACTAATCTGATTATTTAATTAGATGAAAATGAATACATTAAGAAAACATGAAGGGAAGTCAGTTTAGAAAGGTACAGATACAATGATTTGACGCAATATTAAATGATGTTGAAACGTTGATGTAGAGTAGAATGCTATAAATCTGATAAATGTTGGCAATTAAATTTGAATTAAATACATTTGTTCACATTTTCTAATTTTTATTAGCGACACACAAACAGCAGATGCAATCCCTACCCTATCGTAGTACCTTACAATATTTCGTGGTAAATTTTTGCCCTGGCAAGTGAGAAACTTTTACAATGCATTAGAACCGGAATTAATGTTTTACTCTTGAGATCGCTTTTGATGACTTGAATATGTCATTAGTTTCATGCTCCCTTTAGAGAATTCATTATTTATGCTTAAACTTTGTGCAGCTGATTTTTGTAATGGAATCATATTTTTCTTCTCTCAATACTTTCTTCTTCGTATTAATCAATCTCGTGCTCAATATTAAATCATATCAGAAACCAACACTGAAAGGTTTTATGCATAAAATTAATATTAATAAATTAACGTTAATTCATCAAGCAACACCTAAAACCAGATTTCATAAAATTCATTTAGAGTAAATATTATGACAATTTGGATCATTTTGCATGGAATGTTACCCAAAATGCCTAGTATAATTCAAAATTAGCTCAGTATCACTTAATAAGGTTTGCCAAAAGTAAATTAACAATTAAAAAAGTAAAAGGCATCTCATGAAAAAGCCTGCATTGAACTAAACCGTCATAAGGGAAGCGGTTCCAGCACTTCAGGATTCCCTTAGCGACCACTTTAAACACTTATCATCTCTTTTTATCTCCTCCATTTCCTTAAAGAGCCGCCTAAGCCTTCCAAGAACTGCCCTCGTCAAAATGGCTACTTCTCCCACGAGGACCAGTCCGTGTGCGACAAATTCTATTACTGCGTGGACGGCAAATTCAACGCTATAACGTGCCCAGATGGCCTTGTGTACAACGAGAAGACCGGGATCTGCACGTGGCCGGACGAGGCCAAGAAGGAGGGCTGCTCTTCCAAAGGTGAGAGAGGGGAAGTTGTGGAGAGGGAGGGGCAGAGAGAGAGAGAGAAATATTGACCGCTTGCCTTCCAAGGCCGAGGTTCTCTGGATCGCCCTCCGATGTTAAAATGGTATAAGGAAACCCATTTAATGGGCACTGTGGATAGCGACAATTTTCGCTCAACAACCCCATCCCCTCCTCCCTGAAGGAGGAAAATGCCTACATTCCAGATATATCCCTCTTAGATTGTGTGATATGACGATACAGGAACAGCATTCTGATAGTTTTTCCCAAGTCCATAGAGTCATTTTTACAAATAGGCCTGATGGTTATCTCCAATATTAGGAATTGGATGATATTTTCAATGTGACGATCTTTTCTATATGATTTCATTGTCGATATGGATAATATGGAATATGTCGTCAATTTAAAATAGGTTCAATATTGTTCGATGCGTTGAATACTGATCGACGTACTATTAACTATTGCCTAATGAAAAACCTTCTTTACCTATGCACTTGCTGTGTATTAACGGTCTACCTGTATAATGAATAACGTTAACGCACGGTCATATGCATTTCTCCCTGAACACGTCTACCGTTTTCAGTTTTTTCTTTCGCCGTTGGCGCCTTTTCATATTTACAGTCGCTTGCTGTCTTATGGAATGCGTATTATTAGTTAAAAGCGCAATATTTTGGGAAAATTACATCATTGTAGCCGGTGTCCGAAAAGGTAAGGTGTCTAGGTGGGAGGAAATGGTTGTTGGGAGGTGATACGGTAGGCCGCCACAGTTTCGTCCATCTGGCCGCAAATGTCTCGATTCTTCGCAGAAATGTCTATACTATTTCCGATTCAATAGACAACTCCGGCGGTGCAAATGCATTATTATATGTCCCGCGGAAGATTTTGTAAAAATATACTTCTATATATCAAGGATTTCTCTGAGAATTCATTCTCCTTGTCAATTTGGGCACTAGGGATATAAATATTTTCCGTGATTTGAAGACGATGAAGATTTTATTTAAATTTTTTAAAGTAAAAATTTATTTTATACCCTCTAAATTACATAGTTTTTTTATAATTTCTCCTTGAAGTTTCTCTATTATCAAAAATTTTTGTAATTTTGATTCAGGGCCGAATTAATATTGTGCAAGTGTTGTAATGATTTCGAAAAATGGAAGACAATATGTTATGAATATTTTAGAGGCCATACCACTAGTCACTGAAGTCAATTTCTTATTCCTTACAAGTGAAAGTAAGTATTACTTTTGATGTCAAATGAGTGTTTTTTTTGATTATTCGGATCTCCATAACACACACTAGATCCAGCAGTACGAGATAATAAATCATATAAGTAATAGAAGAAAAATTTGAATCCAACTTCGAGAGCCAATGGTTTCAACTAAAAAGTGTTGAGAAGCATGAATGGACTATGAAATGAGTCAAGACAAACGACCAACCTCCAATTACAGCCTTAAATACATATAATTTGTCATTTTGTTTTGGTGAGCCTTTGGATCCACAAACTACTGAATTTGTTAGCTCTAATCAACATGATAGAAAATTTCCTTCAACACCATACTACAAAATATGTTGATTAGATTTTAGTTCTGCATAATTTCTTCCTCCTTTAATTTCAGCTAAAATGCCTGATATTTTTATTCCCCTACATATCTTTCCCAGCATTCTCCCCTCTATTATCGACTCCAGAAACCATTTGCCACTCACAATATCCAACGTCTACTAGTTCTGCCGAATTCGAATTTCTTCTAACAGCCGTCTTTTTCCTTTCCGTACCGTGCCCAGAACTTCATCGCTCGTTTTTTTTCCGTCCATTTTAGTTTTTAACTTTTCCTCCACACTCAAGGACCTCTTACCTATGATTATCTTCTAGCCTCAATGGCCAAGTTTTTGAGCAATATAAAATTATGATCCACATTAGAGTTTTGACTAGTCTTTTCCTTCAATATATATTTAATTCAATTACCTGCCATTCTCTTGCATTTGCGCGTCTCGTAAACGGTTCTTTACCTAACGCAATTCTTTTTTAAATATTTCCACTAAGAATTTCGTCCTCAGAAGAACACTTCTCAAATAGATGAACAGATTTATATTTTTCCCCAACTTTTATAATAAGATTAGCCTTCCCATGCCTTGAGAATCCGATTCATTTCGTATTATTGTGATTAAATGTTATTCCACATTTATCACATTGATTCTGCAATGCACTGAGTAACGATGATCCAAATAGTCTAGGGTTACATTTTCAAAGCATTATAGTATCCCTCCAGTGTAATTTCATCGTTCGTGGTCATATTCAATCTTACCTGATGGAAATGCTACCAAGTATAGAGCAATGGGCGAGGGCATATCATGAAAGTCATTCTTGTATTGAATTTTCGCTCAACACACGTGTTTTGTTATGCATCGTGTTTCTTATTCTAGTTGAAAATTGAGAGAAAGCACGCACAGCAGAAAAAAATAAAGGGCTGATGTTCTCCTTCATTCCAAATTCCGAAATGATTTTTTTCGAGCAAATAGCATTAATCTTTTATAAATTCTTAGGTTAATAATATAGAAATAATATCAATAAAACCTTTTACCTTGGTTCAAGAAAATTTACGATGATGGTAAAAATAAAGAGGTGATAGAAGAGGGTATATGGAATATGGAGATGGTAAATAAGACGGTTTTTTAAATGGTTTGGAAAGAATATCTTTAAAATAATTCTGTTATCCCTTCATTCCTATTCCCTTATCGTTCGTGTGAAAAATAATATTTACTCCGTATTTTCTAAATGTCATGATTTCTCCTACCGTTGCATGATGGGAGTAATAATGCATTTTGAACACTATCGCTATAGAAACCTGTTTCCAATTTATGCAAGTGATTTAATATGAAATTTAAAGTTATCTCTCCTATCTCTGGCCTATAAAGGGTTGCGAACCACAAGCGAACATTTGTAATTTTATGAATGCGTACAAGTACTGCTTCCTTATTTTCATGAGCAAATAATATTTTATGTAAAACCCAAACATTTTTCTATGTACATTGAATTAACATAGTTTATTGTTTAGAATTAATTTTTTTTCCCTACACATTTTCGAGTAACCTTGGGCAAGTTTGATTGCAATTGCACTACGTAAGAGTATAATTGTCGACTATCTTATAACGGTTCCTGACGCAAGATTTCTTTTTTCCTCTCTCTCTCTCTTCTCTCCCACAACCCCCTTCGTTCCCACCCTCCCCAACTGCCATCATCCCATTGCAGAAGTGTTCCAGTTCGACTGCCCCCACAACCCGTCCACTTCGGGAGTCCTCCACCCCCGCTATGCCGATCCTGGTGACTGCCAATACTTCTACGTGTGCATCAACGGCGAGGTGCCCAGGAGGAACGGATGCTCCCTCGGCAAGGTGTTCAACGAGCAGACCAAGTCCTGTGACGCTCCGAAGAATGTGCCCGAGTGGTAAGTGAAGGCGGCTAGCGTTGTAGCCGACGCTGTAAATCGAGGGTTGTGGACGGAGGAATAGATCGTTCCATGATATTGATCATTACAAATTAATGGCAGGAATCTACCGATGAAGATGGTTTTAATCGGCCAAGAGACTTTATTTTTTTCCAGGGAATTTATTCGAATAGACTTCTTATGGGAGAAATTTACTGTAAGGTATTACCTCAGGGTTTCTCTGCACTACCTTTTACCTTGCTTGACATACAGGTCAAAAAGTCGTGGAGTGGATCATGGATGCAAGCTTTCTTGGAGGGTATCTACTGACAAAACCCATACCAATATTTTGGATTGTCTTATTGGGAATAAAAGTCCTATTCGTGAAATCAGGAATAATTCTGTAATGTACTCTAATTGAATATCTAACAGAGGCAGCAGTCAAAAGTCTAGGTACAGATATCTAATTACACAAAAATGACCAACACCTTTGCTTGGGAAATCGCCTTTATAGGGAAGACAAACATTGAAATTTTTGAAGTTAAGATGAAAGAATTGAAGAAAAAACAGTCTTTCCCCTACTACCATGTCTTTGAGCAGAATACAACGGTATGTCAAAAATAATTATTTTTTCACATAAATACAGGTTGCGGCAATATAAATTCCTTTTTTGAAATGCTTTCTTATTTGGAAAAAGGAAGTTTTGCTGTCGCACCCTGCATTATTGGAAAATATTTTGCCGAGAGAATCAATTTTATTTAATGGAGCAGCCAATAACTAACTCTGTCATGTGTAGGAAATAAAAAAGGTATCGAAAATGTGGTTTCTGAAACCATCTTTTTTAAATGGGTTGCATTAAAAGTTATCACTGCTGTGGATAACGCTATGAAAAACGTAAAAAAAAGATTTAATTTCGCAGAAAAAGCTCTAAAGATCTCACAGAAACGAAATATTGGAAGAATCTATTGATTGGAAACCCAATTTTTTTATTTCTTGGGTAAGATAGCCTAAAATCTTCATTGTTTTCAGATCCTTAAGGCCTCTTAATCCATGCTCCTCCTTTTGCCTCAAAAACCAGGCTTGATATGATCTCGGATGGTCCTGACTGAAAAATCCTCATCTAATTTACACCAAAACTTAATTATCACCTATTTTTTAAATACTAAAGAAAAATACGCGGTTACCCAGAAAAGTTCCTACAAAATAAAATCCACCGCTTCACCCGAGCACACACCACATAAAAACAAGCCCACATCTGACGCAGGACTCAACCTTTGTACCACCTATTTCCCCGGATCACACAGACTGAAAACCTATCTTTAAGAACTGTTTCCTTTTTTACATGACAATGACGCGACCTCTTCCTTACTCCCCAATGCCCTTCTCTCGCATACAGACGACCCGCCAATCTAAAAAACCTTCTGAGATCCACCAACCCTTTGGCGCCCCCCCGTGACAAATTTCCTAATATTTCCCCTACTTGCAACCGCCTCTGATGTAAAACTTGTCTACTTATCAGATCTGCTCCCCTCTCCCCACATCCCCTCATTGCCCCCTCACCTCGTTCCCACGCTAATTGCCTCTCAAAAAACATTATTTATCTTTTGTCATGCAAGCATTGCACTTCATTCTACATAGGCGAATGCACTCCCTCCCTCCTTATTCATCCGAATGAACAATCACCGGTACTCCTGCAATTCTGCCTCACTCTCTTCTCTTCCTACCCCTTCACAAGCAAATTCCCACAACCTTTTATTCGATCAGTGTTTTGCTCTTAGCGTCCTAGAATCCCTACCCGATTCAGCCACCAATATAGAGGTGAGAACTCGTGAATCAGCGTATATACTAGCTTTCCGATCTTTTAAAATTCCAACCCTTAACCGCCACCTTTAATTTCCCTCCCAGCATTCCCTACACCTCCCCTTCCATCCCCCCAGACCCCTAACGTCTCTCGAAAAATTTTCAGTCCTACTTGAAGAAGGCCTCTGAGCAGGCCGAAAGCTCAAACAATCTACTATGTGAGTGTCCTTTTAAGTGTTATCTATTTTATTAGTGTTCTATTGTGTCATAAAATATATATATATATATATATATATATATATATATATATATATATATATATAGCGCCGACCCTGGTGGCGGCGGGGTAACGTCCTCGTCTGCCATTCCAAGGGTCGCGGGTTCGATTCCCGCCTGGGTGAGTTTTCCTCCACCTAGGGCTTGGGTGTTTGTAAATGTGATCGTTGTTAATAGTTCGATGTAAAGGCCAGAATGCGCTGTTTTCGGACTTATACTGAATAAATAAAATAAATAAATAAAATAAATATATACGAGTATATATGTACACACACACACACATATTCATACACAATTAACACAGGTTTTGACGGTTGTATCTGAATTAGTATACAATTGCTACCTAACAAAATAAGTTTATTTTTTAATGACTTCTCCTTATTATAATTTGCAAAACTGACTTTTAAAAATTCCTAAATGGAAAACCGTCTATAATGAGTACTTGATGGCCAACGTGGACAAATTGGTTTATTCAGACATAGTAAATGGAGTTGGCCGGCATATAAGAATCCTACATCCAAGTCCTGCCACAAAGAGTCTGGAATGGGAAAAGCGACACTAAACAGGACTAAATTATAGACAATTTCTACATAAAACAAATAGTGTCCGCTTTCCGGTCAATACCTATGTTTTTCTTCCTATCGGCTAATTTAACCATAATCAATGATGGTCTCCGTTAACAGTTAAGAGGCAATGACTTGGAAACCTCAATTTGTAGGTTCTTTCACCCAAGCAGATCATGAATGCGCACTTAGGAGGAGATTCAGGCTCTTGCTCAAGGAAATACTGAGAGGTTTCGATGCTGATGTAGTTCAGGTGAAATGTGGTGAAAGGGGAGGGTGACGAGTAAGCAAGTGGAAAGAGAATGTGACCTCAATCAGATATGACGACGCATGACGCTGAGAGAATTGACACGTGAGATGTCTCCATCGAGGAAGAGTTACTAAACTTTACTCGAGTTGTACCGGTCTTACTGAGTGGAGGTAATCTCTTTATAACCAATCGATGGCACTTGCACTGAGGAAAGCGGTGAAGAAGAGATTGGTAAATAATTTGATCTGGAGGGAAGTGATATATATATATATATATATATATATATATATATATATATATATATATATATATATATATAAATGAATGAAACTGGAGAACGTCTAAGAAGCGTCAAAAAAGAACGCTCTTCAGTGACGCACAAATATATAAAAACATTGATTAAGGCAAATTCCAAAGAAACTGCGGGAGATGCCGCAACAGTAACTTTTAACGGAGTCATCCGCTAATGTGCATTTCAATGCAACAATTTCAGAGTGTAAAAATCATTCGCCTTGACTGGGATCCCAGTCAAGGCGAATGATTTTTACACTCTGAAATTGTTGCATTGATTAAGAGAGTTAAATACAGAAACACAAAGAAAGGGCACTCACATATGACGTTTCGTGTTGACGATTATGATGTCGAACGTCAACACTACATATTCGAGTGTCCTTTCTTTGTGTTTCTGTGCTTAAATATCTCAATAAATGTGTGTGTATAATACATATTTATATAAATATATAAATATAAATAAATAGATATACTATATATGTGTATATATATTTTTTAATATATATATATAAATAAATAGATATATATGTGTTTATATATATATATATATATAAATAGATATATATGTGTTTATATATATATATATATAAAAATAGATATATATGTGTTTATATATATATATATAGTGGTTGTGCCACCGAACATTTCGGAATACATTTGCGTATGTGTTCTTTTAAATGTTACTATCTATATTATAAACTAATTTTCAATCCGTCTTACAGCCGCGACTGGTACAAGGATCAGCTGACGGACGAGGAGATCGAACACCTCAACAGGCCAAAGCCCAAGCCCAAGCCGCTCTCTTCAGCCAACATCCACTCTAGGACAAGGGGCAGCACGGCGGGAAGGAGGGGTGGCGGCGGTCAGCCCGCCCCCGTCCAGGAGCGAGTCGACGAGTAAACCCTCCCCACTGCCCCCCCCTTCCCCATTCCCGAAATCGCCGCCGCGCGACGGTTGCGAGGATTCGACCTCTAGGCGGCCGAGCGCCCACACGACCCACCGGCTCAACACGGCGTCGAGGACCCAACTGTCCCCAGATTGGTTGCCACAGAGTGACGGAGAGTGAAGTTCAGCGGCATCCAAAAGACGTTATTTGTTTTCCTCTCATTTTATAATTTTTTTTCAATTTTCGACCGAGTGTTCTTTTCTAATTTTGCCTCACCTGATGGAGGAATCTCATGCAAGCCGTTTGCGAATTTGAGAATGACTCAGCAGGAGTTATTTAAGAGGTTCCCCTTTATTTTCTGTTTGATTCGTGGAATATCACTTTTTTAAAATCCATCCGTTGATTCCGTTCCAATTTTTTGTGTTAATGATTAAGAACGGATATCCTCATGTGCATAGTGCATGGGCATATATTTCTTTAAAGCAAAACATTTCTGTCTATTTTAATTTACATTTTGAAAAATTTAGTTCGCAATTTTATTTGAAGTGCAATATATTCATGTTTCAATAGCAATGGTCCAATTTAATGCCATGAAAACATAAATAAAACCGTGCTATTTATTCGAAGTATTGTAAACTTTCAACACTTACCTTCTCTAGTTAGAAGTGTGTTCTTAAGCATTTTTTGACGAAAAAACTATTACCAATATATTGGCAATGTGATTTTTGTCTCCGTACTCCAATGCTGTTTTAAGTCAAGTTTAAAAAAAAGACGGAAATAAGAAAATATTAAAATTCTGAGAATTTTAAAAAATTTAACTGTCTTGTGTAAAAATATTTTTTGTGTGTGTGTGTGAAAACATGCCAAAGTTAAATAAATTATTTGAACTGGCAAAAGGTTTGTATTTTTTGTATTATTGATACCTCTCCAATCAGGTTACTTCTAAGTAGTAAGCCACACTCATGCATAACGCCAAGGAAAATAATTTGAATGACTTCTTAAAGGATTAAACGTGGGAAATGATATTTTACAAAATTTATTTTTTATCTTAGACCTCCATTTAAACGTTATTTTCGGCATGGAACAGTTGAATGTCAATTTAGAAAAAATAATAATTGCTAAATTCATGCGACGAATTTATTCCCTCCCATTAGTGATTAGCCCCGAGTTTGTTTATCCTAACCGCTCTTCAATAAAAAACTTTCTGCTGCCATGTACTATCGTAATGTTTAACTAATTTACAAAGAAACTCGAAGAGAAAAATATTCAACTCTAGAGCTATCTACTACTGAGTATTCATTGCAACTATTAGTATAAAACGAATACGCATTTATTAAAACACTTTTGTATCCATCTAAGCATTTAGGTAAACCTTCATATTCCAAATTGCTGAAATGTTTGAAGTTATGTCTAGTTAACTGAGATGCGTAGCCAAAACATTGGAAATAAAAAGCCCTGCACAAATTTCAGCAAAGTGACTGTTCCAAAGCACTTTTTTAGGCATTCTAACACAAATTAACAAACAAAATAGTAATTACACACAACAAAATCAATAAAAATCAGTTTTATTTTATAGATTGTTTTGTTACGACAGTAATTTCCTCGAGATTCCCAGCATGAGGACAACTATAACGGTCAGTATACCTTCAAATCTTTATTTACATTTAACATTTTAAATTGGCAACAAGAAAGTGACTTTAATCTCAATTTTCGTATAATCAGAGGGTTAAATATGATTGCTGATAAGAAAATAAACAATATTCTAGATATATCTGTGAAACATAATAACTACGAGGACAATTTTCGTTGTTTTTAGCTCAAAAGTGGACTTGTACGCAATTTCACGATATACTTATGGGTGGAAATGAGTTTCCCATGAGTTATACTTCGATACTTTGAAAATCCTTTTAATTATTGAAAAATGCTGCCAACACACAAAAGTGATTGCAAAAATAATTCTCCATGACATACGTCAAAACACATCGTTTTATCATGCAGAATTTATCGTGAAAGCAAACACTAAAACGTTAAATGGCTAAATATAAAATTGAAATTATAAAAAATAGAAAAATGTACCATTTCTGTTCAATTTAATTACACTAGCGAACAACAATTAATAAATGTTTTGCAGTAGTTATGAGATCATGTGTATGTAGAGGATTTTTGACTGTGGACTATGATTGTAGAAACTACATTTGCAGTTCACATTTAACGACGTCTGGATCATAAAACGTTAATACTTGAATGGTGGTAGTCGGTAGATTGTAAAGGCTCAAACTACTGATAAAAGGAGTATCCTTACCTCGGGAAAAACTTGATCCTTACATCGTTGGCCACTTGTTTAATATGCGCTGTCCCGTCTCTACCATCTTGAGGTAAACATAAGTTTTTCCTTTATCAATTCTAAGATCAAAATGGGATTTCCTGGAATATTCAGTACTTGCAGAGAAATAAAGAAAGACGATATCCATGGATAAGAAAGCTTTTGCCTTCAATTAGAATTCCAATAGAGCTGGGAGGGAGTATTGCCAAATGTTTTGCCTGGAATTTAGGTTTCTTACAGCAGTTTCTTAACCTTGACGATCAAAAAGAAAGATGAAAATAACGTGGACAGCTTTGAAGCGTGGCCGAGGAGAAGAATTCTTAAGGTATCGTGAACTTGGACTGACAGACTGAGGAATGAGGAAGCGCTGAGGATAAGAATAGAAGAGGGAAGAAAACTGTTGAGAGAGATCAAAAAGAGAAAGACATCTTGGTTGGGACATAATAGACATAAACTCCTTCTTGAGAAAAGTGGTCACGGGGTGGGGGGATTGAGAAATTGAAGGAAAGAAAGGAAGGGGAGGAAAAAGGATTGGAATACTTTATGTGGCTATAAATGGCAGAAGTTACAGAAAAAGGAAAGAAGATGTTCAGGACCGAGTGTGATAGTGGACGTCATGTAGACCCTCCCCTGTCGAGTGGAGACAGTTTCACTTAAGTGAGAGAGACTCATTTTGATTCGATTTCTATCGTTGGAAAAATAATGAATTTGAGGCCCTAGTCCTCTACGCCGATAGCCCATGGCCTCACTGTGAAATGGAGTCAAAACTTTGAGCCCAACATTCTTCATGCAGTAGATCGTGAACAATTAATGAATGAAATATAATGATGACATATTATGAGTCGATTCAACCGTGGCAAGTGTGCAGAATTAGGATCAGGCCAGTAATGGAGCAAAGTTATTGATATACCTGGAGGCTCATCGCATGCCTCACTCCCACTCTATTCTAAATATGTCGCTCTTGGAGTTTCGCCAGATTTCTCTGCGGAGGAGAACGTTTGCGTGAAAATTAAAGTCCGGGGAGGGATTCGAACTCGTGAACTTTGGGGTTGCACACCAACCAATCTGGAGGGTATCGTGCAAAGCAAAACTCAGAGCAAAAATGCATAGAATGTATTTTCAAAAATCATTCTATAGGGCCTGACTAATTTTGAACGAAAACTAATAGGGTGAAACCTTTCGCAGTATTCGAGCACGACTTCAGAAGTCACTAATTTTGTGGTGTCACGGACGTACGTATTTTCGGAGTACCGTTAGGGAGATGTGAAACGAAGGCGAACATTTTCACACCTCAAAACCCTTGAGTGTGCATCTGGTACTTGCGAACATTAGTCTACGCGAATATCCAAAATAGCACATGGTTTTGCTGCATCTACCAGAATTGGTTAATTCAACCCTCGTCCTTCAAAGATGATCGGATACTAGAAAAGTGGAATAGATCACATAACCTCCCAAATTATCAAACTGCAGGAGAAAATTTACCCATACTCACGACCTTAATTGCGTAATGTAATGCGAACTTACGTGGAGTGCATTGGTATTATTGCATTAGTAACATATTAGTACATACTACATTAGTACATAATACATTAGTACACTAATAAATTAGTACGTATTCCTTTTATATTTAATCATCCAAGGTATTCTACCAATAAATTAGATTTTGACCGTTCCTAACGCCCATTGCCTTCTACATATAGTGAGTACTACCACTTGTTTGCCATATGTTAGGAGTATTTCCTTCTTCATCTATTCGCATAATATTTAATCAGTCAAAAAAAGTTATTCTCTTCCTTCTTCCAACCATTTTTCCGACACTTTTTCTTCCATTTTCTTTCGAATTTCCCCCGGTAACTTCCTCTCTTCCGCGATCCTGATCTAAACCTCAGTGGCTTTCATCTCTCTATCAAAGTATACGAATACTCTCTCCTCAAAGACGAGCTTTCTCATCTTCACGCTACATATTAAGTTTTATTAATAGGTGCAGAAAAAAAAGAAAGAAATATTTGTCAAAATTGTATTCATAAATGTGCTTCAGAGCTTACATGGGGTTACTTTTCCCAGAGTTATTATAGAACTCAATCCTGGTATGTTAGTTGATTTACTGATACACGTAGGGCTATTTAGGTGTCATGTAGTGGTGAAGAAAATGCTTCCACAACTTCGATGCAAATGGGGCCCGGCAAAAGTGTTGACGCCGTTTCATACACCTTTGAGCTCCTAGTTAGATACTCAATGAGTCATCGAAGCGGTTCCTTAACTAGATGAATTCAAAATTTGTTCCAGAGGACAAGATGGTGAGCGGCGCGTGCGCATGGTTTGCGGAGACGGGGTAGAGAGAACCGCGGCCAAGACCGAGATGAGGAGCCTCGTTCTGCTTTCTTCCAACTTTCAAATAATTTCTCTTTTTGAATACTTAGATCTCTTCCTAAGAGTGTGTATACTCGAATAAAACAGTTGCGCCCCATTAACTGACTAAATTTTTCTGGGGAATTGGTTTGTTGAGGAAACGGCCGAAGCAATATTACAACCCACTGATTACCGTGACTAGCCAGATGCAACTGATGATTCAAAATGAATTTTTCACTGCGTGCATCATAATTCTAAACTTCTGGTAATTAACTGCTGGGGAACTGATGTTGGGCCATGTTTTCCGCATGCGCTCAGTGAAATTTTCACCAACAACAATTGTTTAAATGAAAGTAAACTATTCCTTAACGGCCCAAGAAGAATTCTATCCCAAATATGGTGAGGTTAAGTGGAATGAAGGGAGTTTCAAACATATTTTTCTGTATCTCTTCTTATGTGTATATATATGTATATAACAAACTTGGACAGCAACAAACAATATAAGAACATATAAAAAGATCACTCTCGCGTTATTTCTTGAACATTTCGACGGAATTCAGCTCCGTCTTCATCGGAAGAAATATGTATATATATATATATATATATATATATATATATATATATATATATATATATATATTTTTTTTTTTTTTTCATTTTAAAATTTATAAAATTTGCAGATTATTTCTTCAGTAATAATGTTACTCGATGGAAATGCCGTCTATATAATTGCACCGCCATCTTTCATACACAGTTCACACAATTACATTCCATTTTAATTTGGAAATTTTGTGATCGATGGAGAACGAATGGCGTTCAAAGGCCATACTGAATTAAGTTGTTTGCAGATTGTAAAACGAAGAATGTTAAATCTCGTAACACGAAGTATATTACACAATTAATTGATAAATCTTAATGCGAAAAATACTTAAATATTGTTTGTCTAAAATAATGATTAGGTAAAAGAATTTTATTTGTAATGCCGTGTAGTCTTGAAGTCGACGTTTAATTAAGAAATATACAGGTGTGTGTGTATATATATATATATATATATATATATATATATATATATATATATATATATATATATATATTTATATTTATATTTATACAGGCCTGTATGTCAAGCTAAATACAAAGCTTTTGTTTTCATTTATGTGACGAAAGTCACGAAAAACATCGCGTTAAGCTCATTTGGGATATTTTAGCGTATGTTTTATCTGGAAGAAAGTTGACTGTCTTTGAAAAAGGAATGCGATATATGACTCATTCCATTTCATGAGTATGGGCACGCCCATTTTGTTAGTGAGAGGTGCGCATATTCCGGTTCAAGAGGAGGGGGGTGGAAATTTAATTTCTTACCCTTGTTCCTCAAGCTCTCGTGCAAATCTCATGTGCGTCATGACCACGCCATCGTCGGTACAAATTTTAACATTCGTTTCTGTCGTTAGCTATGTCAAGTTAGGAATGAAAGTGAAATAGATCGGCCGATTACTTTAAGTACCATGTGTTCTCCATATTAACATTATCTAGGTAAGGGCAATAATTTGTATGACGGGTTGTAGTTAGTTACACTCAATGAAGAGGTGTAATTAAATACATTCTCTAAATCTGCTACTGCAGAAAAAAGCAACGGCAAATGAAGGCAACATTACGCTCTATTGCAGAATATGGAAGAAGAGACTGAAGATTTACCTTGAGTTTTGTTGTGAGATTGAAATTAGGGAAAGGGAACGTACTTGTATTTATTACATTATCATTGAGTGGGATGCCACCAAGGCTCAGCCTATAATCCAAGGCGCAACGTGGCGTTCAGTTTGTAGTCTCCTAATATATCACTCGCCTTAATACCGACGCCACAGAATTTCTTCCTTGAGCAGAATTAATCTTTTCCGCGTGCTTGGCATTGCATTGCGGTTTTAAGATATTCCTCACCGAGCTTCCTTAAATCGTTTTGTTTTACATATCGATATTGATAGCTCTGGAAAGTGGCTGATGTGAATCCTTGCAAAAGTGGTTTAGGAAAGATGTATTAACCTATTTTTTATCCTCCTAACCTTGTGTTTTTCCTATTGCGGAGGCCTCTAATGCTGCGTCGCGTTTTAGAAGGAATATAATTCATTGAACTTAGGTAGGACATATAAAAAAGTATGCCAATAAAAATTGTGTACCTATTGATATTAAAAACAATTTCTAATTTTTGTAAAATATATATTTAAAAAGGCGAAAAATAATCTCGTTGGGGAAATGTCAAGCTTAAGTTCCCATTACGCTTTATATCCTTGAGAAGACAAATGTTTTCAAAAGGTTTACTGATAACGTTATACTAAATGATTTCGCCTGCGTTTTCTCCCTTGGACGTGTCAAACCGAACAAAGTTCGTGGAGTGTTCCGTCACGTGCTTTCTCACTATCCTACTCATGCCCTTAATCTTTTTAGAATCGCTCCCACTAGGAGCTGAAGCGTGGCGAGCTTGGTGGCTTGAGCGAGATGTGGGGCGCCAACCGTCCTGAATCCTCGATGGCCACTGAAGCGCGAGGATAACAAAGAAAATACTGATGGTAAAGTCATGGACACTTAACGAACCCGTAACACGCGATACAACTGCGAATTGAGAAAAATGAGATATCTTTTCTCACGATCATCTCATCGCCAGATAAATTTTGAGGCGTTGAAGTCTCCAATCTCGTCGGAGACTTCAACGCCCGAGGTTCATTAAACGATTGCCATGCTTAAAATGCTTGCTTACGTGGACAAATTGAACGGTAGGCAATACATTAGGGGCTTTAATGAACTTGGAAGTTTGGGAACCTTATTAGACCATGAAATAAGCCTACGTCTTCAATTACATTACCTTTTTGGGGTCGTGTCATTGAAATCTCTGTACCGTTACCTAGTGCATACGATCAATTTTTTCAATTAATATCATTTTAAATGAGATCAATAGGCACACTAATCATGACGTGATATCAAATTAGGCAAAAGTAAAGTCAATTTAATAGTTTAATTACGTTGACCCATGTAGGAGTGGGCCAGAATAGTATCCGCTGGTTAGGATATACTCCCCGAAATAATATTTTTTGAAATATTTCAGAGAAGGGTTAATCAATATATATTTTCATATTTAAAAGCAAATAATATTTGGGTAAGCATAACTCTTACCTAGATCATTAATTTTTATATATTATTAAAGTTAAACTTACTGTCACAGTAATTTTAAATATTTATACTAAACATTGACCTCTTCGTGATAAATCACCGTTCACATACATTATGTTATCTTTTTGTGATCAAATATGAAGTTTGATCACTGTTATTTGTAATAACAACGATTAGAAATAAATTTGTCTTAAAAATCCTGCGTTATAGTTGATTTGATGCCATTAGTACCACAATATCTTGCTTCTTTACATATTTTTACTAATTATTAGTTTTATTACATTATTTTTCCGAACCTAAATTACGCCACAACTTAAGTTATAATAAATAAAAATTGTTTAAAAACCTACTTGCTTCATTTCGTAAAATGTTTTTTTCATTTAATTTGACTTAAGTAAATGTTCAGATTTAAAAAAATAACGTTTGGACGGAAATATGTGTTTCAACTTCGAGCTTATGCATCCTTTGTTAAAAATTTAACCACGTACTAGATATATCTCCCTTATTAATTACCAAAAAATCAAAATTCCGAACCAAAAGATATTTCAGGACATCGTTTTTTGCCGCTTTCAGTGCCCACTGGTAAGGAGTGTGCGCTAGAAGAAGGAAATATTCCACCGATGGAGCCTTATTATGATGTCGTGGTTGTTGCATTGGCTGCATGCAACGTGGGTGACATCTGAGCCCCTTTCTGGACGGCCACGAGAGGGCAGCACTTGGGACTCTCCTGCGGCCGACCTCCCTTCCTCCCCTCACTCCAGAGCCTTCCCGGAATCCATCAACTCCGACGGTGGCGCTTATCCCTCCGCCACGTAAGCGAGAACACTATATGCGTACTTCCGCTAGAATTCCTCGGTAAGCTTAAGGATACCGGGTCGCTGCAGATAGCCACTGCCTATAATTTGATACGGTGATCAAGTGGGAGGAATGCTGATGACGCACTAATATATGCCTCCTATCCTCTTGCTACTGATGTTTTGAAAACTTAAATTCGCACTGGAGAATTGAAATGTAGGCCTTCCAGCAAACGGAATCATCGAAATTGAAATTTAAGAAAATATAAAGACGACGTAATCAAATTTCTTGTATCAGCCGGGAATAAGATTTACCGGATTTGTTTTTTTCACTCGAAGATGGGGGCTTTGTATTATTTTGAGGAATAGTGGTCAAAGATTTTTCAAATTAAAACAATCAGGTTCCTAGAAATATGTGTAAATGTGGTCTTGACTATTCCCGTTTTCAAAACAGAGGAATCGATACAATTATATCAACATTTTTGCTAAAACATCTTTTTCCTTAGAATTTGATGAGAAATTTCCAATTCAATGAATGGATGAATTATCTGCTTGAATAAAAGATACACTAGCGTTTAACTTTGTTGTATGCAAGGATGAGTTGACAATCATTACTTCGTTATACACGAAATAAGTTTTACTCTATGATTGCTAAACGAAAACACACACTCTCACATTCCTTACTAATACTCATAATATAAAGTGAAGAAACCCTTATACACTTCTACATCTATCCTTGGATTTTACTGTCCTGAAAATGAACATAGTTTTAGCCATCGGAAAAAATATAAAGGTTTAGATTCTTTAAGTTTTAGCATTAGCCTCCAAATGCGTGCGTGGGGATATCAAGGCAACAAGATGATGCGGACGAGGCGTTTTTAGTGATTGACTGAATCTGGGAGTGAGTAACGAAGGAGAGCTATAAAAATACAATTTGTTTAAATTTTGAGGAATGATGGACCGAGGAGGCATTTTGTCTTCAATGGAATGAACACGTTTAGGTGGACGTTTGAAAGAGGAGATTAGAAAAGAGTTGCCAGTTGTGGTGAGGAGGAGGATGGAGAGAACGGTTAAGGGGAGTTAAGGGGAGAGGGAACTTGGGGAAGGTCGACTGCTCGGGCGGTGCTCCGAGTCGCCCTCAAAAGCGAAAGTCCCTCCGTCGCTTTCGACTTCGCCTTGGAGAGAGAGAAAGAGAACCGTTACCTAGAATTTGCGCGCGAGATTCAATTCCAAGACATCTTTATTCCTCCACACAAGCATAATCGCTTCGTACTTCTGAGAACATATTTTGTCTCACCTTTTGCACCGTTGTTAGTTAAAGCAGCTAGTTTAAACCGGCGTTTAATTTGCTGTTGTAATTAAAAAATATTTGAGCACCTTCAGCAACTTGTGATCACACTGCATTGAGTGGATTAATTGGGCTTAAAATATATATAATTAATAACATATGCTACATGAACGATATGGCATGAATGATGAAGGAATAAGCGTTATTAATAAGCAGCATATCTTTAGAGAATCGAAGACAAACAAAAGTTGACTAAAATAATAAAAATTACTAGAAAATTCCTCACTGAGCAGATGAATTCATATTTATATTTTATGTTGTACAATACATGAAATATAAATCAATTAATCCTAAATTTAAAGTCATTATTCTATGGCATATTACGTGTAAAAATGTTTTTAAAAACCTTTTACTGGTAAAGTCATCCACCACAACTAACCAGGCATGATGGAAACCAGTAGCGTAAGCAGACTTAAGGAGCTTCATCCTTCATTTCCAAGTTTCCAACAATTTAATATACGACTTGTAAGGTGCTGCTCAGCACATAGAATTTCTGACTAAACGTTGACATCCCATTTTCTTTTGCGTTAGATCATACATTTTTCCCTGAAATTTTAACTTTTTTTGGGGTTTATATCACCCTGTATTACGTCAAGATTACCTCAATCACACGCAAACAATGCAAAAATAAAAAAATAAAAGGAAACACTCACAACCACTCGACCTCTAGGGTGTGCTCAGAAATAAAAGTGACTCTCATGAATCGCATTCGCACACAAACACTCAGGGTTGGCAAGGACATCTCCTATCCCAGGGACCCGTCAGTCTCACATGTTTGTGCGTGATTGAGGTACACGAGGGTCACTGTTTTCCAAATTCACCGAGTTATCGAGTGTGTGATTTTCATTTTTCCTCTAAATTGTCACCTTGTTTTCACCTAGCCCCTTAAAGAAACCAAGTGCCAATCAAGTTTTTAGACCCAGGCTGTTTTGTTTTTACATGATTTTCTTGATTTAAGAAAATTAAACTAGCTTAGGAAGAATTCTTATTCTAGATAAATATTGGCCGAGTAAGAATTCTTTATATGCGTGAGAAAACATTTCCAATTTATAAAAAGATTTCGTCTTTGATTAGAGATGAATGAATCGTCCGTTTGATTGAACGTTCTTCTCGTCCCGCACCGTGTGAACATATTTTTTCATGCGTTATTTTTTAAGAGAGCGACATCATAGGTTTTCATGTTGCACTGGACGTGTGACCAAATGAACCTTCAAGGCAAACGGAGACCATTAAAATTCTGTTTTATTTAGCCAGCTGAAAACATTTAAAAACCTGGATTTTGATCGTTATGTCGCAATCAGAATGGTAGAGCCCCGAAATATTTCATCAAAGGGGCAAGTTTTGAGATACAAGAGGACTTTATTCACATATAGATTCATATTTCAAAGTTTTCCGAAAGTGTTGTCGTTTTTTTTAATCCTTTTCCCGGTACACATATCTTACGTGAGGCTGCAAATCATTTTCGGAAACTTGCAAATTAATCAATTAATCCCAATCATACCCTCTTAATGTATCCATGTCAAGCCTCCTTTATTGGTGCGCTGTCAATGATTCCGAAAATCGTCGCCGGGTTTTGAAAATTCTTTTTGTCTACGGCGATATCGGGGCCAAGGCCCCTGCCACCTCCGGCCCCGGGCGTCTCTCCCAACCCCAAAGCCTCACCCTCCTTCCCCTTTTAAGCTGCAATCGCCACTGTTCTTGGGTCTGCTCCATTTCTCGAGGTAATGTCGCGGCCAAAAGAGCGGGAACTTTCAAATAGTGAAAAAGTGACAAACGGCCCTTGGCGTTTGCACTTGGACGCTTCCTTGGCCACCAAAAGAGCAATCCACTTTCGAAGTTTTGTGTTTCGGCCAAAATGAAAGGCACTCTCTTTCTGCTGTATCTTCCCATTGGCTCATTAATTCTGTCGACGTGGAAAAAGCGTAGCAGTGAATACCTACCTTTTGTGATTGAAGACAATTAAGATGTTAAACAAAGCAATTTTTTCAGACTTTCACCAATCGGAATTCATCGCCTCATGAGGAAAAAAAACCGTTAAGGAAGTGATTTTGATGTTTAAGAATTTGTCCTTGCTTTTAAAGACGATACATTGGTTTAAGAAAATGAGACAAACTTTAAAGAAACATATAAACCATGAAATGCAGGAAACACATAAAATGACAGGTACGTAAACCGTGATACCATGTCATTTTACATGATAAAAATAAGAAAGATTTGGTGTTTACAATTTTCGGAATGGCTCTGGAAAAATACAGTGAAAGCTACTGGCAATAACAGAGTTGAAACAAGATTTTAAACATCACTCAACTGGCAATGGTAAAAACATGAACAAGACAAAAAGACTCCAAGAATATAACATAAGATAAGGATTGTCATTCTTCAAGAGCGTTTAACTTGAATTGCTTAATGAATCATTGGCCTAAATTTAATACTTGTAGATGCCGTAATAATATTTTCTTCCATGACCCATAAATAAAGTTCTAAACAGAAGGAAATTCATGGGTTTTTTGAGAGTAGAAGGAATTTTTTCCGTCGTTATATTTATTTTGGTCGATTTCAGTTCATTTTTATTTCTAGGAGTGAATATGGTTTCAAATTTAACACAAAATCGATTACTTTCCAATTCTTTCCTCACCCTTAAACATATTCATGTTGTTGGCAATCGCATTCCATTCGTTTGCTCACAAGTGTTAAAGGTCACTTGCCGCTTGACTTATAAAATTAAAAAAGTGGGAAAGCGTTTAAAAATAAATGCTCTTATCATACCTTTCATTTTTAATAAAAGCCAAAGTTTTTTAACGGCATGCTGGAAATAATATTCAAGGATTTCATTACAGATAAACGAATATCTACAAATAAAACTATCTGCGGTATATAAGTAAATAAATATATATATGTGTGTGTATACATATGTATGTATGCATGTGCGCATATATACAATGTCTCTGTGTGTGTGTGCATATATATATATATATATATATATATACACACATATATATACACATATATACACATATATATACATTTACATATATATATAATTATATACACACACGCATATTTAAATAGACATGTATACACACAAGAAAATACACTCAACATGGTAGTTCAATCTTAGAGGCGGATATCATTCGATCAAATTGCGAATCAGTAGATGATGGAAGTCACATTTTTCGTGATTAACTGTGACAATCTCTCCTAAACGCTACTAATTGATCATATGTTCAGCTACAATCAACAATTCTAACTTTCCTATCCCATCAATTATCAGTTGTAAGGTTTTTTAATTGCAAAGTAACTTCAAGTTTTAAGATTTCCTAATTTTACTCTGAAAAACTACATACTTCCGAAGGTTGAAACCTCTGATGATTCTCCACATTATCTCCTTGAGTACAGACGTAATTTTTATAGCATCGACGCCATGATTCTATTGGTTCGGAGAACGCTTATGTATTCGTTCCACTTTAGCTCACTCGAAAATTGCTAATGACCTGTGGCCTTCTTGGGTTCCTTGTCATAAGGTTTGCGATCATCTTCGAAGTGTCGCACTCACGAACACCTGAAAGCGACATCTTAAATCTACTCACAGTCCAGACAAAACAAATAAACAGGGAAAACTTAGAACGTGAAAAAGCATCTAAAAGACTACAATTATTCTCTAAATGGAAGTCGTTGCATATCGCGATTACAATTAAGCTCTGCCCGCACCCCCACCCCACGGAAAAGACATAATTGAGGTTCAGTCAAATTGATACAAATTGTGTCACGGTTTTAACACGGTGCGCCACTGTGATAAAAGTTTCTCTCGTTTATCCTTCGTACGATTACGATTAGAACGTCAAAACCCAAGGTGTTCCTTGCATCAGCCAATTGGGAACCATCTGATTAACCGAATCGTATCCATTAACGCTGTTATGTGACGTAATGATCGCCCTTCCCTTAAGGAATAAATGTACTTGGGACGCGAAGCAACCGAAACAATAGCAATGGATCATCCATTAAGTGCCAAGAATCCACTATGTTGGCCATGGTAATATGTAAATTACCATGGATGAAGTCGCTAATGTATGCTGATTTAAAATACACTCAGAGTATTGTTTGATAGAAAGGCATTCAGTTGCATGAATAAATCAATTTCCCTCTTTTTTGACTGGTGAACAACGTTTCTGCTACTTCATTGAACATTTTGAGTATTTAATAAATATTCGAATCAAGATTCCATTTTCTCACCTTCTTTGTATTTCGTGTTTGGCTATATGACTCAATTGGCCTTGAAGAATTCGAAATGGGCCCGATCTCCACTTTGTTACGTCTTCAAATGCCTATCTCTGCGTCGTTTGATGCATTCCTTTCGTGCTTTCTTCGAATTGCCTTTTCTCGGAACTCATTTGATATTCTTTTCGGTATGTTAAGTGTTTTCATTTTAGAATTCTGATGTCACCCGCTTAAATGGCAACGCAGAATTCGTTGCCATCAAAATTACACGCGGAAATTCCTTTCCGTGTGGCTGGGATTATTTCAACTATTTCAATAATTCAAGAATCAATAGTAGTATGCCAGTCGCCTAGGAGATAAAAATAGGAGGCGAGAAGTTTACGGTTTTGGTGTCCTGATGATTCATAAAATGAGGAAGTACACCTAACACACGGAAATTAATTTGATGGAGGTAATCGGGCTACAGATAAGTTTTAAATACTACATATTTGACCATAAATATTGTAAAAATCATAATTCAATGCCTGGAGGTGTACGTAGATCAGATGTGCTCACCCCTTAAATAATTTAAGACTCAGCCCCCGATCTAAGCAATCCAACCCCCTCAAACGTTCCCTTTCTAAGTAGGCAAACTCTTATTACAAGTACAACCTTTTCTGTTAATACTTGTGGCCATATTTTGAATTAATGACTGTTTGTGCGTTAAAATGTACGTAAACTGAAACTAGCAGTAATTTGCAAGAATTATTGTTGCTCTAGGAATTATCAAACCAAGGGTAATCATAATTGTCTCCTTGATGTGGCATGTAACTAGCCGAAAATATTATAGTGCAATTAATGTGCATAAGAAAAGAGAAATTTGCCCTTAATTTTTTACTCCATCCTTAAAAATGTTGGTTGTTTTTTTTCTTCGACCTCATAATTTTAACGTCGCAATTTGTAGGAAGGTACTCCATGTGCAACTAAGGAGACAGTAAGAGTACCTTATGTATGTGTGTGCTTATATATATATATATATATATATATATATATATATATATATATATATGTTCCTTCCTTCTCTCCCTTGAGAAAGGTGGTTTGACCAACGAAAATTCGGTAACGTGTGAGTTTCTTTTCTTTTTTGTGTGATTCTGTGTTTTTGTTTTTGTTCATTAGTCCTATCTTGATATACATTTTATATATATATATATATATATATATATATATATATATATATATATATGTATTATATATATGCACATATACTAAATACTACATACTACATACATACAAACATTGTTACATGCACACGTACATTTATATAACCCCGTCAAAATGTCCACGACTGCCCACCATTAGTACGGTTATAAGGAGTGACGGTGGGACACAACAGAAGGTGGACCTACGAGATTTTGTTACTGGAACATTTCGGTGGCAGAACCACCTTTTTTAGCGTGATGTGAATTCTGACCGATATATGACATGTTTTTTGCTGTGCCGGGCGTCGGTACGTGGCCTCTCGCTAAGACCTCCCTGCTCGACGACGCGCGTAATGCAAGTTCAAGCATCCCCAACCGCTTCGCTCCCTCCAGAGGGGAGTCCCATCGGCGACATTCACAGGCAACAGCTCTCTCAGTCAGTCGGGCTTGGCTTGTCCATTATCCACCCTTGACTTTTCCTCACCCTTTTTCTCCAGGCTACTCCTCCTCCCCGTTTCCCTCCCCCTAGCACTCCCTCCCCTACTCCTCCACCTCCCTCTCCCTTGCAAGCTCCCTCCTCCTCCCACCACCCACCCACCCAACCACCCACCGCCACTAACCCACCCCACCTTCCCGCCCTCCTCCCTCCCCCCCTCCGATCCCACCCCACCTCCCCCTCTCCCTCTCCCTCACCCCTTTACCTTCTCATCTGCACCTCTCTTCCTCTCTTCCGATAGTCTCAGACAAGAAGCCATAGCGATGACATCTTCCACACTCGCTCTCTTACTTTGCGGTGAGTACTCTTGTTTGCCCGCCAAAGACCCACCCACCCTCGGCCCCGCGGCGGGTTGTGGATGGCCCTCGTCCCCACCGAACGCTTCCGGCTCCGATCCGTGGCCGGATTCCCCCGCCGCCGACGACGACGAAGGGGCGTCCAAGCCGTCCCGAAGGGGTCGACCGACGAACGATGTCGCCACTTTTATTGTAGAATCCGCGTACTGGGTTTATAATGTCCTCCTCTTACCGTTTCCTCCAGGTCTCTCCTTCAAGACTTTATTCCATCGTTCCTTCATTGCGATCTTTCTCTCATAATGGTCAATCGGTCACTTTAAAAGTTAGCCAATTTGAGTGTGCGTGCGCGATTTTATTAACACCTCTTTCTCTTTCTCTCTCTCTCCTAAACAGTCACCGTTGCGCTGAGCGTTGGCGTCACGTGACGCGAGTAAGCCGTTATATCCCCTCGCGAGTGTGTATATGTGTGTGTGTGTGTGTGTTTGGACCTCAACCGCCTTTCCAAAGATACCTGCGTCGATCGCCTATTGTTGTGCTCTTTCTTAACAATCGGAAGGGGTGGTTTTTTTTTGTTCTTGCGGGTGCATTGGTGTTCACGCTAGTCTTTTCGCTTGCTGTGTAGGATAATAATTTTTTTTGCATCCCTCAAGTGGCGCTTTCTCTGTCACCTAGGTCAGGGTAAATCTACCCGTTGACCTATAAGACTGCCGGGAACATACCAAGAGTTTAAAAATGTGTCGCGGTTGTGTTATGGATTCGCTGTTTTGTCGCGTTCAATAAAGTCGCGGTAATATTTAGGGTATATGGTGGATTTGGATCTGTCAGGAAGTTGTGGTTTTAGTTTTCTCCAACCCAGAATATTTTTTGTATACATCGTTCTGTCCCAACTTTTGTGTTTCATAGCTTCGGACGTAATTTGTGCTGGAGAAAACTTTAAGGTTTAAAGAGAGTGGCCTGGATGAAACCCCGTTTTTTGACAGAAAATTGGTACATATCATAGCGAGGCATATAATTACATTTAAATATATTTAATATTGCTTTAGATAGGAAATTATATAATAAAATATGGAGAAAAAAATGAACTTTCGGGCTTACCAATTTATTTTTTCTTTTCGGTTTCTTCTCCAACAAACATAATATTTTACATTCATCTACCAGTAATTTTTAAATTGCCCTAACCTAGAGCATCCATCCACCAATCAGATATTGTCAATCTTACACCCCCTCACGAATGTATTATTTGACTATTGGCATAAGTTATAGTTCTAAATTGATACATTTTCAGATGTTATGTAGTTTGATACATATGATTCTCCACAAAAAATTACTTAATTTTTTTAATGCACTCACTTTGTTACCGTAATGATATCATTTGCCATGCAATAAAAGTAATTTCCATAGATAAAGAGGCCGATATGCAATCATGAGTGTAATGAATTGATTTGACATTAAAATTCTACGAGAGGGAATCCTAACGTATATTATCAGAGATTAGCATTAAAAAAACATTTTATATTATCTATGATTCTTAATATAATTCAAGTGAAAAAATACGCAAAGAGACGTGTGTACATAAATATATATATTCTGTTAAACATGCAACTTGTATATTTAGTAAAAGTTTAGTTTTATTTATATTTTACCCTTATTATTCAATTCTCATAATATGTTAGCATTATAAAATGGATCAATGAAATTGCCCTTGAAATTAAATGACATTTGGTGATAGCAAAATAATAATGTCCAGATTAGCTGGTTGAATGACGCAGTTGAAGGCATATCCTGAAATCACCAGTTTGACTCCTGCAAACTTAATGAAAATATTGTTTCCGAGATGTTTGGTTCCATGGGGGAACATTTATGTTTAAAAATGGTAATATGGGAAAAGGAAAGCTTCAATACAAGCCTATAATCATTTTTCAAGTTGGTGTGACTCTGCAACGTAAATGTTTGTATTTTTTCAATCACAGCAGCTCCATAATTTGCCGTTCTCAAACAGAAATCACCAACATGATCACGTTCGTGAGGGAAATCAATCCTATCGTCAACTTTTGGTATTGCGACTGGTTTTATTTCAGGATCCAAAATTCTCTTAGCATTCCCAGGGAAAACAAAAATCGAGGAGAAAGAGACGGCGTGGGTGTTTCTTCGCCAAACAACAGGTATGCGGAAGTAAAAGGCTCCCCCATATGTTGCGTAGAGAGAAAGTGAGAAGCGAAAAATATTCACTGGCATTCAAAAAATCTCAACATCATAAAATACGATGCGATAAATCTTTCAGTGGAATATGTTTACCTCTCCACGGAAAAGATATCATTGAAACTGCACGGACGGCATCGATGCACAGCCGCGATGTGATCAATTGACCGGGCGCGCGCGGTATTTTTTTTTTGCATTCGTCGAACGACGTGAAACGACTACGTGGTTGTTGGTAATAACATCGTTCCTAAGAGAGGACTATTTTGAAGCGAAAGTGACCACCATTAGTTGATGCAGGAGTGGAGGAGAGACCAGATTTGATTGGCTAGCGACGCCCTCCGCCAGGGGATGGGTGGGCTCGTTGGACGTTGCTGCCACCTGGAGGGAAGTCGTAGACAGTATCCGCTCCACAGTAAATGTGGGTTTACCACTTCAAGGCTAATCCTGAGGCCCTCCCAATTCAAAACGTGCACGCTCTTACTATCCATTGGTTTATACTCAATACTGCTCTTCATTTTTCCGCTACCAATTCCCGTATTGAATTTGATTTTCACCATTAGTAACAAAAGACTTAAAATAAGTTAATAGCACTTAGTTTTGAAATATATTATTATTTAATCATTGGTATTTCACCAATTAAGGTATGGATATAGCCAGTTGTGCAAAGACAAATTTACTTTCCTCGCCTTACACAAACACAAGCTGACATCCGAACCTTTAGAAAGTGCATCTTCAAATCAGTATACTTCCTTCCTCCCTTCATTCCATCCAACATGCCTATCCTATTCCTTCCCCTTCCTCGTTTGCTGAACGCTCTCCCCTTCGTCACAATCTTCAACAATGTATATATATATACATATATATATATACACACACATACACATATAATCACATATATATATATACACACACATGTATATATATATATATATATATATATATATATATATATATATATATATATATATATATATATATATATATACAGACACACATATATACTGCAGTACTTACAGAGACTGGCGTCTTATCTATGGTCAAAATTTCCAATTTTTTATCATTTTCTCTGCAAGCGTTTGGTTTTGTTACGACTATCAGTTTCGCCAAAAATTTCTCCATCCAAAATACGTTATTTCCCATCCATATTCATAAATATAACAGAGCGTATTTGCCAAATATTCAAGTACTTTCTCCTCAAATATGCTGAACGTTCTTCCTCTTCCAACTTCTGGCATATGATAGCTTATTTCTCGTCTATCATAGAATGCAGTTACGATGGACTCGTTAGCAAATACGGTCTGAGACGAGTTAGTTTGACTTTTAGCTCCCTCCCCAACTTCTCGCGGCCCAGTTGAGGAATGATTAAAATAGCTTTCTCTTTACTCAGCCGCCGAAGGAACAGTTAACTGAGATTCTCAAAAAAGAATAAAAGTTATTGCCATGCGCGTTATCCGCCTGGGTTACTTTTCCCCATTACACTGAACTAATCCACCTCATTCACTCTTTCGCAATTCATCCCAGTCATATTACCTCAGTTGTTTTCTTAAAATTAAGTTTACTTTTACTTTGCCTTCGAGCATCTACATGGTACATGATTGAAGTTTCTTTGAGCGTGGCTAATGAGGACGCGATAGGCCAACAGACGAGTCTGAGGTAGAGAAAAAATAGCTGTCGACGGCACTATTTTAACTATCACCCTCCATAGGTATTTTAACGAACTTATAATATGCAGGGCATTACATATATATTTATTGGTTTTGGATTTTGGAATAGTATATTTCATTAAGAAAAGAATAGTTAAAAATTCATTGTTTCAACCATGGTGGCCAATCATATTCAAAACTGTAAAACCCTTAAAATAAATACTATTTTGTTAGAAAACTCTAGGGGAAATATGTTTTCTTTCACCTCAGTATACCTTTTCTCTCACGGCATTCAAATTTAATGACTTTTTCTGAAAAAAATAGCGTCGGAAGGAAGTATCTCTTATCGGGCGGCATCTCTTCATCTTTCTCGAAAGTTGCAGCCAAGGGATATTGGGGAAATAAGTCGAGAGTAAAAGCCTTTCTCTCTCTTCCTCTCAACCTTGTCGTTTCCCTCTCGTGCATCCAGGGAGGGAAATGTTGACGAGCGTGATTGATCTTCAACGGCGGGAAGGAAACGCGCGCGTCAGCTCTCAATTGTTTATATTCCAGTCGGATGCGGCGGAGATAAAAAAAACAAAAGAAATACCATCACCATTCCGCCCAGCCGTCCCACTCCTGCATCGTTTTCTTCGCTCCATTAGAGTCCGACATCATCACTTTACGTCCGTTGCGATGGGGGATGGGACCAGGGAAGGAAAGCGAGAAAGTTGATTCTTTGAAGTGAAGTGGGTTCAATGCTGAGATAACAACGGCGCTTGGGCCTGTTCTATAAGGGGAATGCACACGCGCTGTCTTATTTTTTCCTTCTTGTCTCAGACTGAAGACTTTGCGAGCAAATAAGCAAATAGGTTTGAGTCTAAGCCGAGGAAAACAAAGCGGTGAGTTTGGCATTGTGCCCGTAACGTTCCTCACTGAATCTCGCAAGCCTCGCACCATCGTTCAAACTATGCAGCCTATAAAAACTATCGAATCAAATGGAACCGTCAAACGTAAGTGGAGTAATTGGTTAAAGAAGTCAAGAACCGGTAATACCATCAAAGCCAATGGCAGTGGCGCATAATTGGAGCACATACTCTTATCCAGGTAACATCCATCGGGAGGAGAAGGGCAAAGGGCCAGGAAGTGAAACGGCGCCAACGCTGGAAATCCGCTAGGTAACGCGGTCAACGGCTAAACCGAAGGATGTCGGTTCGATAACCACACCGTCCATGGATGTTGCGTTCCTGTTTTCAATCTTGCCGATGTCTGATATTCCTAAATTGCGTACCAATGTCGAAAATGTTTTTGGTTTCGTTTCGAATATCTGTTGCACTACTTTGCTTTGCACTTTTTTTATTCACAAATAACTTCACTGGCTGTCATGAGACTTCATCAATGCATAGCGATCGCGTTTTATTCGACTCTTACGATAATAATCGTTTTTCAGAGTCCAAACTGTAATTGGGTAACCAGTTAGCGACAGCAAAGCAGCATACTAATTTAAATAACGATTATAATTCGTGATCTTAAGGTCAGTTAATGGACTCTTAGCTAGTGTAGTGTTGGAAGCAGTAAAATATCTGAGAAATAACGCATAAATTTGTCAAATTATCGACTTTATCTGATATGCAGTAGGTTTGAAAATACATGATGGAATCAACACACAGCTTTACTTTAAATTATAATTGAGAGTTCATCAGTAAGCCACGCCTACCAGGACCTTAAGCATCATAAACGAGTACTGTTTCACTTTAACTTCAATTCAGGATCCAAGTTTTGTCAACTTATAGATTTGAATGAGATCATATAGTTTTATGCTTCAAAACGAACGTCCTTTATGGAATCGTGACATGCTTAAATGGCATAAGAAACTTTGCTATAATCCACACAAATTATTTAATTCTACTGTTCCTAATGTTATACTTAACTGGATAATCTTTGAATGACAACACTAAAACACATATATGTCGGAACGAGATTCTAATTTGCGATTTTAGGGCCAGTAGGCGAATGGTGGGCTCTTGCCACGTGAACAGTTTATTCACCAAGAAAATTATTTGAGAGTGAAGACATAAATTCTTAAGGTTCTGGACCATTTGATCCTGGGATGTGTAACGATAGTGAAAACTACGAGGGAACGGATGTAAATCGAATTCCTTTGATGCAGGAGAGACTTCAATGATAAAATATTTAAGATTATAATGGAAAATTGTCGATTGTACATAGATAAGTAAAATCAATTTCACCGGTGAACGCGGCGTAAACATTTTCCGGAGAGAACTCTCATAGATCACTCTAAAATGTATCGTTTGAATATGCATCGATGAATGGATCGTAATGAGAAAAGAGAGTTCAATATTGACCAGGAGATGGTGATTTTTTGATTGATATAGTTAGCTTTGTTTGCAGACTGTTTTCGGTGTCCCAACTATCCAACAACACCACGCCTGAGCGTCGAAATCGTTGCCTGTGAGCACATTACTCTCGAGAGATTGGATTACTAGCAATCATAACTGCGATTTCGTATCCTATCCAAGTCTCCACCCAATCCAAAGAGAAGGTGGAAGGAAGGGAGAATCCGAAACCTTCCGGAGAAACCCAACCCTTAGGGGGAGAGAGAGAAAAAAGCAACATAACCTTTCGAATAATCTCGGCAAAGTTACTCAGACCAAGACTTCATTCAAATGAGAGAGGAGACTTCATTGGGTGAGGAAGGAAGCACTCTTCCTTTTCCCGGATACCAAACATCTGTTTCTCCTTAAGCAGAGAGTAAGATGGTTAGCTTTCTTCCCTCTTCCTCCCTACCTCACCCCCTCGCGACGCCGGATGAAAAGATGAAGGACGAGATCCCTTTTCTCATCCCCCCCCCCTTCCGCTCCCTGGGTGATGGGAGAATTGGCCTATGATCGAAAACGTTCGTTTCCTTCTCGAAGCCAATCCAAACCCCGCGCCCAGGTACTCCGAACTCACGTGTAATTACAACACGAGATCGAATGGGGAGGAGAGAGAGAGAGGGGGGGGGGTCGGAAAAGGGAAAACTCGTTCCTGACAGCTCTCGTGAATAATTATCATAACGTTGACTGACTTTCATCGAGTCGACGTGAAAATTTTGAAACAGGTCCAGTTTTATTCTCCTTATTATTAGTGATTTAACCCTAAAGCCTTGATTGTTGCTATAATAAATGCCGAAGCAAGATTTTTGCGAAAGATTTTGAATGTATCATTTAAAATGAGGGTGAGAATCTGGATAAAAACTGGAAGAATGCACTCTCTGGAGCGTTTTCCCCCATTATTAAACTGAATTTTTACTTATGGAAAACGGATATTATTCCTATTAAATTTTTAAATAGAGATAAGTGAACATTTTTTTAACGACATCCTCACCACAATAAATGTACTGCTATTTCACTGATATTACAACAGTTTTGATGAAAGAACTAAGAATTGGTGTAGGTCATGGCTGTACACCCATCAAACCACCAAGGAATCATTTGGAGTGAATGTCATCGGTCGTCTAATATTTAATATCTCAGTGCCTCTGTAAGTGTTCTCTTAACCTGACGCAAATTACGAAGTCGAAAATGTGTCTACTTTTGAATGCGATGAAGTTTCTAAGGGTTTCTGTTAAAAAAATGGCTGTAAATGTGTGTTAAAATACATTTGATAGCATCGGTGATATGAACGTACATGTATTATTTACTTTTTAAGGCATTTATTAGTTTTATTTGAGGGTAAAAAGTGTTTAAATATTTTTTCTAATCTTGAGGTGTAATAAAAAGAGACGTTTCAGGCGAACCGGTCGCATTAAACTTTATTTTTGTGGAAAATTGCTATTTTTAATTAATTAATTGAGGTGTAATATTAAATTATCATAGTGCAGGTATACAGATTTATTGATTTAAAAAATTGGGGAAAAGATAGGTTTTGAACAGTTTTATAGGCACTATTTACTTCTAAGTATCGTGGGAACTTCCCATTTCCTTTCTTTTTAACTTCTGCCTATCTTCTCGTGGTCTAAAAAAGTCATTCTCTTCATTCCTCGAACCCTCTTACCCAGCGTTCTCCCTTCTGTATTACAACACCTTCGAAACAACAACTACTTTTAAATATTTCCTCCCACCACTTTTTCTGTATCCTTTTCGCATTTCCCTGAACAGAAATTTCTTCTCTTCACCCGCCACATTAAAAACCTATGTGTATGCCTTCTTCTCTCTCTCCAACTTATTTTCTCCATACTCCGTATCTCAAAGAGCCTCCAATCTACACTCATTCTCTTGTTTTACGGATTTGAAAGATTTCACATCCATTAATAAGCATCACGCTTCGTATTCAAGTATTAAATAATCTTTTGTTCACATTTTCACTCAGTATACCCCACCAATTCTCATCTTCATCTGCAAATGCCTCTTTTGCTGAAGCAATTTTACTCCTAACGTTCCAACTTCCATGCTTTTTTCTCACTAAAATAATGCTTAAATACACAACATGGTCGATCTGCTGCATGTTAAATTACCTCTTACTTCCATATTTAACAACTTAGATACCCTGCTTTCCGACCTCCATGCCTTTCCTACTCTGCTCTCATGAACCAAAGATTATTTCGATTCAGTGATGATAGTTCACAAATATTAAGGGACTTGTGCCCACGACTGGAACATTCGTGACAACCGTGCTGAATGGAATTTGTTTGAAGTATTTTTGCACCGGGAAATTGATTTCAACTTGAAGATGATGTAACACATCGAAAAAATAGTCGTTCAATAAATCTTATCAAGTGGAAAATAACTAATATCGGTTCTTTATGATTTCAACCTCTTCGTTTTCATGATCCAGATGATGAAATTTGCGTACGTACGATATTGGCACATTTTTTTCAAGACGAAAGGGCGGAATGAGGTATACATTTGTTTTACTGGGTCGTCAAACGGCTGAGTCGTCGCCTGGTTGTGGAACGGGGTATTCTTTGCGAGAGATGGCATTCAACATGGGGACAGCCCTGGAAGACATAGGAGGAGGGTGAGAGTGGTCCCGTGGAATATTATTTATTTAACTATAATGATAACTGTCGTTTCAAGAGATATGAGCAAGCCAAACTCGCAACCCCCCTCCCCCCCCCTCCATGAGTTCTCCTGCGAGACATTCTGGACCATGTTTACCCATTTTAATCTACAGGGTTCGTCCGGAAAATAAGTGTACTGAGCTCAGGAAAAAAATTTATTACACTTTTACATATCTTAAGCTAATATTCCTCAAAATAGGACCCTTGTGAGTCGATAGACTTGTTCCAGCGGCGTTCCCATTCCTGGAACGCTCCCGCGAAGGCATAATCGGGAACCTCTCGAAGACTCGTCGTCGACCTCTTCTCTGCCTTCCACGAACATCTTGGGCCACCGAAAGATCATGTTTCTGGACATGGCTGACTCCCCGTAAGCCTGGTTAATCATACCGACAGTTTCGGTAGACGATTTCCCAAGCTTTACCGCAAATTTGATGGAATAACGCTGCTCCAAAAACTTCGGCATCGCGTTCCGTGACCTGGGTCGAGCGTGGAGGTTCGCGTTAGCAGAGCTCCTCACTACACCACAGCTCAGAGCCGACTGCCTTTTTCAGCGTCGCTGCCAACATACCTCCCTCCAATCGCAGCCCGTCAGAGCGGTGCTGGGCGCGCCTGGAGCGGCGCGCCCAGCCCAGGAGTCAGTACACTTATTTTCCGGACGAACCCTGTATATCTAAATGTTAAAAGTTCCCTTACCACAAATGTAGAAACACACGCCCTGGGGCTTAATACTAAGTGGACCTATCTATCGTCACCTATTAAATATACCCTCGGGATGATAACTGTGGTTTGTGATTTTGACTTGTTGCATTAATTGTTACCCTAAGGATTTATTTAGTCCAGATTTGGGTAGAGAATATTTGTCGTATTTTATGAGTTAGTTTCGAGTGTGTGTCTTTCATACGTAGTGGATCCAAGGCGAGGCTACGAAACTTCCTGTTAATTTCAACCTGCATTCCTGCATACTTTTCACTTATCACGTTTGGCGTTCCGCTTTTGTAAAGTCCATTACAATTCCTTTAAAATCTACAATGGCTGTTGAGCTTCTTTTTAATAGTCATTATTAATATATTTGGCAAATAGTTAAATCAAAGTGTTCCAGACATGTGACTAAATTAATAATGGCAGAGACGAATAATGGAAAGAAGTCGGTTGCTTCCTCTTGTAAAGTACTACAGTATACCCCTGTGTGTGTGTGCAAGTCTGATAAGGTTTCATGCAGATGATTGTCGAAAAGAATTACGTCAGTTGGATTAAGAGGGAAGGTCATCATTGATTGGGCATATTTTTGGTAGGAAAGGGGAATGTAAGAGATATGGACCAAGGGCGGATAGAAAACAGGACGGAAAAGTAGAAGGAAATAATGACTGCCATTTCAGGAATTGGAAGAAATTCGCGCTGGGAACTTAAGACCTCGGGAAGCCGTTAGCGGTCGATGAAGGTGAAATGAAATTAAGTTAAGAATATCCATTTCGTCTGAATTCTTGGTAGTGGTGAGAGTTCAGAATTTCTCGTCCTCCGAGAGTTCTGCGAACAGCAAATCGGACGTATAATCGAGAGATATATCCCTCTAATGGTGGCGTAGCCTTGGGTTGGAAGAGAGTATGCTGTCGTAGTTTCCTCATCATGACATGGAATTTGCGGGTTTTAAGATTCCTTCTTTGGGAATAAAAATTCAGTAAAATTGAGTAAAATATTTTGAGGGCATATGAAGTCTGTTCCTGTGAGACTATGACCTTTTTTCATATTTTAATTTTACTGAAACACCTGAATTATTTGGCGATAAATCGAAATTTTCATCCTCGTGCTGAATTTCAGTTGGATTATAGCGTTGTTTAAGTATTGAAAACCAATCAATTTGACTTTGGAAGCAGGCGTTCATAAAAATGATAGTCGTGTTATAGTACATCGTCATGATGTACAGGGTGCGTTCCAGAAGTAGTGCTTTTATTTTTTTAAAGAAATTAATTGAACAGATTTGCGCAAACACTTAAAATTATTCAAAGTACTGTACATTAAAGTACACAAATTTTTGTGGGAAGAATAAATGCCACCGGTATTTGCTTGTACACTCTTGGTAAACATCGCTCCTTACGTATTAAATGAAAGAACTGCAATGATCGTAACAATACGAAACATTAGACATCCTGAAATGAATCTTATCTAGGGCATTAAGTCGGCATGGAAAACATTTAATTGTATTTTGTTTTCCAGATCAGATTGAGCGTTTTTAAATAATTTGAAACATATTTTTGCCAAATTTTATTTATTTATTACACTTTTTCGCTTACTGTTGCTTCCACTGCAAATTATTTATGGATATCCTTTTCTCAAGACAATTAATTAGGTCATAAAAATTAATCGAGCCAATTAATGGTAAACTATATATATATATATATATATATATATATATATATATATATATATATATATATGTAACTATATACATATATATAACACGGAAGTGTTGAATAATCAATTGGACAGCAACAAACAATATGATAACACATAAAAAGATCACTCACACGTTATTTCACACACGAAGTCTCTGGGCACCCTAAACTCCATACAAACTTTTCGAACACCAGATATTCATACATGGGCGCTACAGGGAATAAGGAACTGGCCGTATTTACCCTATTTCTGTGTGAATAACACACACCGTTGGACTTAGTATTAGATAAGCTCCAGTTTCACCTATCAAACCGACCTCCGTGTTGATCACTTAGGTTGGTGGTATACGTTAGAATAATGGATTGCGTCAAGGAAATTCCAGGAAAATTCTGATATATGTACCTAAGCAGCCATTGAGAAAGATTACGACATCCTCCTCAATCTCGTATCATTTCCGCGAAGATAGCGTTGTGGGGAATGAAAGGGGTTGGATGCTAAAGCATCTCGACGTGATGGCGTGCGCTGGTGATGAGAAGAGATTCTCTCAATGAGAGAAGATTGGATGGTACATGAAAGTGAAAGGATGGCGTTGAACTCTCGCGAATGGATTATCGGAAAGACTTTCACTTAAAAGAGCCCGTCCATAAAAAAGTAACACTCGGCGGCTTCCATGCGTCCTTCGTGAAGGACGGAACGGCGCGATATTATCCGGGCACATTCCGTTAAGACGGTACCATCAACGTTTCAGATATATGTCATTTTGATGAACCTTTCTCTGCTTATAGTCTTTTAAGTGCCCACTCTCAAATTAAAATGATGAAATAGAATCTCACCACGGTAGTTTTCATTGACAATGAAATAGAAAACCGAATACCCCGAGCCGAGTGCCCCGAAATACAAATAATTTATTCTCGTTTCACATGATCAATTGAATTTTAAAAAGGAATATACATTTGAGAATTAAATATGTAAATAGATTGTATGTATAGGGGATCTTACGCAAGGCACCATGCCATGTACCTGAATAATAGAATGCCAGAGGGAATGAAGTTGTGATGAGAAAATGGCTAAGATAGCATTACTTTTCAAGCCTAAGATACTATTTTTTGTTTGTTTATTTATTCGCTTTTTCCATTCCTATACCTTAGTACGTCATTTTACAGAATTTCTTTCGACTTATTTCAATATATTCAGAATTTTCTCCATTAATTCGAATGAATTCAATGCATGAAGAGACTTAAATGGTTTCTAAGATTTTTGAACATATTTTCAAACACATTCGGGAATTATTACATTCCAATATTGATGTACATAATTTTCGTTATCTCTGGCTGGACCGTTGAGGACGCAAAGTGCTAAACTGGATCATTACCGGCATTTTTTATGTCACTATAACCTTTTAATTTTTTCTCCAAGGTCGATTCGGACTTCACTTGCAAGGGGAGTTTTATATAATTCAAAGAAAACAGAAAAAATCGATGCTAAAAATTTTGTCACAGTTCCATCAAAATGGCGAAGTAGTTTCCAATGTCCACGCAATCAATGTTTGACCTTACTGTATAATTTATGATAGGGATACGACGGCAATCAGACTCACCCCATTCTAATTTTACCATTCACTCGTATCCATGCCCCGCACCTTTCGTGAGCGAGGGCACCTCGGGGGGTGAAGGGGGAGGTTATTTGGGAGGTCGGGAGGAGAGAGATAAAAAAATGGGATGGACGAGTTTAACGACATCCCGAGGCCCGGGTGGCCTTTCGGGTGTTCACAGCCGTCACACACACAGCACGTGCAGGTTCGAGGACCCGGCAGAGTTCTGCTGGCCGGCCAGCGACACCGAATGAAGGAGAAGGGGGCGACGGGGAGATACCTGTAGACAAATCATGAAACGTTTCATCTCTGTTGCTGCGCTCCGGAATCCAACACGAAAGCAAGCGATCGAAGCAAAATATGAGATATTCATACGTAATGGGTTATGCCAAATACATGAAATGATATTGAAATTTTTTTCCGGAAACAAACGAAGAATTCAGATCTTCAGTATGTTTATTCATGTCTTTAATTATTGGAAAAGGATGAGTTGGTCATAAAGACTTTCCATACCATTTGAATTCTATCAATTTTTATTGACGACTGGAAAGAAACAATATATCTGCGTTCTATAAACAAGTATATTCATCCTGCAACTAAATTCAATACACCGTAGGGTCTTCAATAAAAAGAGGTTTATATACTATCTAAAGACGACGCACAACTTTAGTGAAACTTGTGATAAAAATGATTAAAAAAATGTAATTTAAGCTGAAATTTACGTAAATGTGATTTTTTGTATTACCAAAAGTGTTTCTACTTCGCTACGTTCCTATCGCCATAAATGGGTTTCCACAGTCAGCCTTTCGACAGCCACTCATGATTTGAGGAGCAATGGCAATTTTAGTCGCAACTTCGTCTTTTCGTTCATACTTTCGGGTTCGATCGGAGATTACATTTGTTAAGAGTTTGCTGAGTTGATTTTCTGGCGCTATTTTTTTTCACCAGGCTGTATTCAATTTTTCCTTCATACTCATCTAATGAGAATGAAAAACAACATAAACATGAAACCATTATGGATCCTCATTTATGTTTGAAGAAATTTGGGAGATTTCCTGAAAGATATTTTTCGCATCGCGTTTGAGAAGCAAATTCGTGATACACACAACAGAAGAGAACAATTTGAATGAAAGTTTAGCCACTGAGGCTCTTTTCGTAGCTAACTCACTCACGGTGTTGAATAGTCATGTATAGGGTGACAAGACGAAGTCCCAGACATACAGGAGCGTCTGTTTAGCGATGATTTTATTCCAATCGCACCCTAATCCAATTAAACTTAACCTCCGTGTTTTTTCACTGTCTGCGCATGCGTCGTGACCCTTTAAAAACCCCCTGCATGAAAACTTGCCTCACATTTTTTTCGTTCACAAACGTGCAGACGGTTTGAGTCAAATTATCTACCGGGAAATCTTTTTTTGTTGAGAGTCTGAGTCTGGAAGGCGAATGTAGACGGGTGGGTGTCGAATGAGAGAGAGAGAGAGAGAGAAGGGGTGAACGCTCCCGTGTTCCCTATGGTCCCAGATGCAATAGAGAGTGCCTTCACCCGCGTAATGAGTATTTCGCAACGAGCAGGCGGATAAGACCCCCCCTTCCCTGGCCCGATGTTGGGTGGACGGAGAGAGGAGGAGATCGAGGGAGGGTTGGGGGGAATAGCAACTCGATCCGCGAGCTCTCACGTCGACGTCCTCGGGTGAGCCGAGGGTACCCTGCAGACCGCCCTCCCGCCCGAAGGGGAAAAGGGGCGAGCCAACGAACTCGTTTAGCTCTCTCGGCCGTCGAAACAAGAGAAGGGGAACCGGCGAATAGTTGCGAAAAGTGAGGAGGGATGCGGGGGAAAGGGGAGAGTAGGGAGAGGAGGGAACCAGGTAGACGGGACTCGTGAATTCCAGCCATTAGAAACCCCACACCCCCTCGCGATCCTTTACGTCCCTTTCCCCCAATCCTCCTCACCACGCACCGGCGCAGGGGAACCATATGGGTGACACCGTAACTTACAGAACACCGTTCCTCTATATTAACTTGTCACATTATTATCACAGGTTCCAAGTGAGGAATGAGGGAGTATAAAGAAAAACAGGAGAGTAAGGACACAATATGGAGAGAACTTTATGGCTAGGAAGGACTAGATTGATTTTACATATCTGTAGGAACAATGGATAAATTAGAAACATAACAGAAAGGAATATTGAAAGGATGATCTAGCAAAGAAGAAGAAGAGACAAATACGAGCTCGTACATAGCACAAATGAAGAAGGGCGTTGTAGAGAGGAGCTTTCAGATAGAAGGTGAGAGGGAATTGACACAGAATGAAGAAGAATGGAGGGCGTTAGTATAGCAATCTTAGTACTTAAATTAAGAAAAATTAATACCTCTCTTCAATTATTTTTTTCTTATCTAATTCACATAGGAGGTTACTAATTGATTCTCGTATGTAAATAGTTATGAAAATTTCAATAGTGACATTTCTTGGCTATTTAATCGCGTTAAGGCGGAAGTAAGACTTCACTGTATTAGATTGTGCTTTGAGAAAATAATTGATGAATACCATGCATATTCATCGAAAGCTTTTCCACCATTCTCAGGAGCTCATAATATGAAATCTTGGTATTCCATAAAATATAAATTGGTGCATTTAAGAAGTCGAAGAAGCCATCCATTCGTAGATTGATATTGGAAAAAACTACGAAGTAGCCCTATAGCGAATAGAGAAACAGTTGCTTGTTAGGAGCACAATTATTCTGTAAGTTGGGATTTATGGGAAGGAGGGTGAGTGACAATTTTGCCTTAACTTGATTTTTCGCCTACGTTTTCATGTCGTCTATCAGAGTTGATTGATTATCATTTTGAGTTGTTGTCTTAGTAGCATTGAAGAATGACTTTGTGCGATGTAAAGATTTATTGCCTTAGACAAAAGTATTTTGTCCCTTAGAAGGACACGTTACTTTTTGTGATGGTTTTTAGAAATCATCTAAAGACCCCTTTTTACCGGCAAGAAACGTACTAATAATCGTAGCAAGAGGATCAACTTGTACTCTCATCTTCGGCTAATTCGTTTTGCAGCATTTTTCTTAAAATGGAAAAAATCGAGCGCTCTTTTAATATATAACATAGGGATAATAATGATCCACATATGAATATTATCTGGAAAGACAATCGATGATGAAGGTATGAAGGAAAATATTTCTCACTCATATCAACTATTGTCACAAAAGTTTGACCACAGATCATTAAGACACCAAAAATCATAAGACCCAAGATCCCGAGCATTTTTCTTTAGAACAGTTTGAAAGTTGTGCTCCAAATGCTAAAAGATAAGCCAATAACATTTACGTGTACGATTTCCTTGTACTGATTTTCTCCACCACCTACTTCTAGTTCTTTCATTTATGTCAGTCCCCTATAATTTATATGTACAACGGATTTATAGAGACGTTTCAACGGTCAAATTTTAAAGAAAGTAGCTCTAATTACTATTGTATAACATCAAAATATTTGTATTATAAATCAATACATTTTAGCATGAAAAACCTTCATTAAAGTTCAATGGTAATTCATGAATTATATTTTATCATTAACAGTAATACTAGTGAATTTAGGTTTTGAAGTGGATTCACAATTTAAGTACCGCTATAGTTCTACACCTCATCTAACATTGCACTAAATAAATACTCTAAAACCTGCAATACAAGGGGCCATTCTTCAAATCTGAATACGTCTTGTCTCCCTGCATTTCGGTATAACTCACTGGTGTTTTCCTACTTCTACCCGGCTCTCTTGACATTATCCCCTCTATCACAGTTTTCAACATCCTATCTCCATCCTGTATCCACTTTTCTTTTCCCGTTTTAACATCCCCCGACAATATCCTCCTATCCCCTGCCATACTTAGAACTTCTTCGATTCAATTCACTCACGTCCATAGTCATAGATTGAAAAAAATTTCATTGTATCCAAAAATATTAACTGAAAAGAGTCACATTCTCGACCAAATTCCCACTGTGAAATGAATCCTTCCCTGAGCAACTTCCGATTTCAATCCTTTCAGCAGCAGTCGTCGCAGTGACGCTGGGCGCGGAGTTCCGGTGCCCGGAGAAGTATGGATCTTTCCCGGACCCGAAGCAGTGCGACAAGTATTACGAGTGCGATGAATCCGTGGCGACGGAGAAGCTCTGTCCAGACGGCCTCGTCTTCGATCCCCTGATCCGCAAGATCAACAAGTGTGACCAGCCATTCAACGTGGACTGCGGTGACCGCATCGAATTACGTGAGCACTCTGGGTGACACTACCCACTGCTAGAGATCGATTACCGTTGCATAACGGCCGACATCGTAACGGTATCGCCCCCGTGAGGCGTGTGAATTATTAAAGAGATAAATGGGATATAATTGACGGCATCACTGGAAAAATGTATTGATTTGCATCACGTTTCATTAGGTTCGACTCAGTGACATATTGAGCGTCTTCACACGAGCACCCTAAGTAGTTCTTACATGGAATCGTATTTTCGAATGATATCTTATAATTAGAACCATTATTTCTTACCTCAAGAGAATGATGTCAACACCCTTATTTGATGATTGGTATTATTAGAGGTAGTAATTACCTCAGTAATAGGATGAAAAAGTATTTCCGTAAAAAGATGCATTTGCAAAAATGTATAAAAATATGTTGGTCCTAATCAATTACCCAAACATTCTTTCCTAATTTGATATTTTAATAACCTCTAAAAGTTAGAAAAAGGAAATCACATACTAATCAATTGGGAAGAAATTCTAACGTTGCAGTTTTCAACTAAGCTCAGTTTTACATTAAGTGTCTTCAGTGTCATGTGCTGACTTAATGTTCGTGAGTAATACAGCACTATTGCCAAATATATTCTTAATGCAAATTTCAATTGTGGCAAGAGACGTTGTAACTGATACTACTATGATAAATATGGGAGTGTCTTAAAGTTCTATTTTTTGACCAACATTGCATTTAAAATATATTAATGACTAACATGAATACGTAAATTATTATGAATTAAATCTGTAAGCAGGTTACACCCTCCAATCATTGGGTCATTTAAATATTTTTTGAATATGCCATAAATTTGATGTTTTTTCTTTGGTACTAGTTAATTGAATTGTAAATATGACTTTCTAACTTTGAGGCATGTGAAGATAAAGATATAATACCATAAAATGGTTGAACGAGAAACATTGGAGGCTAAATGTAACTTAAATTATAGGTAAATATCAGTTTGTATATACTACTACTTAATTTATTCCTAATAATTAATGAAAACCTTATTGAATTAATGTTCCAAATTTCATGGTGATAGTCAGAAAGCGATCAAGGATATGTTACTTAAGATAGGAATTCAACTTCCGGCTGTCGAATTCGAATAGTTATACTCGTGTCAGTAAGAGTCTTCAGACGTATTTCACTGACTGTCCCTACACGAAGCAAAAAAGAGAAAACGTGGGGCATTGACTGGGCGTGGTGTCAGTACTACTTGCCTCATTGGTATTCTCATCCCGTTTCATATAGTAGCATTGTCTTTAGAGGAACTGGATCTTCTATTGAGAAATAGTAATTAATGTTTGTTGTGCATACTGGGCACGCTTTAGTGAACTATGAGGAAATTTCTCTTACTATTAAACATTTAGACAAGTCATTGAAACCTCAACAGATAAAATACCATCAACTTTGTTGGACTACTTCACCTTAAATCCAGGAAAAAACTCAGTTGATGCAAGTTAATTGATAACAGTGACACAGGTATTAACGATAGAATATTTTAAGAAGCATTGCACGATGTTAAATTATTGTTAAACAGATAGCTAAAATATTGAATGATAAACCCTATTTTTGTCCAAAATATTATCGTTTCCTTGTCAAGATAGTAATTCTTACATAATGAGCAGTTTAAATCAATACTTTTAGAATAAACTCTCCGTAGCAATATAGGAAAATTGTAGAATATCCATTGACACATGGTTACTACTTGTTATGGATTATTTTGTTTTAATCATTGGAAGCAATATATTCTTAAAAGAATAGTTAACGTATGGTAGATATTTTTTTTAACTTCCCTGTCATTAAAGAAACCGTCACAACATGACTTAATTAATATAACTAAACCCAATAATTGAACTAAATAAATAACAACTGTGATGAACCCACACGCATTTGATATCTTCTGTAATCTGATTAACTTTCGTTAGGAATATTTTGATCAGATTATCCAACGGTTTAAATGAACTTATTAGTTGACTTTAGAAATTTTTTATGGAGTAGCAGAGCATTTTTGATAATTTGGCAGAGTAGTTAGATTAATCGCCGACAGACAGATTCCTTAATGATATATGATGCCTCTTATATTCCACAGTAAACTATACTCTGTGGCCTACTGTAATACTCTGTAGTAAACTGAACTGTCTAAACAGCAGATATTTCTGGAAAACCACAATCGCAAAGAAAAAATAAAAAATTCATTCAAATTAAACTAGCGAGCTTCACACGCTGAAGGATAACTCTTCTTGATTACAACGCTGCAGACTGGCTGATCAGAAGTTAAAGATGAAACTAAAATGGAGAACTGGAATTCCACAATATCATTTTCCCTTTTGAAATCAATTCTAAGGTGAATAAAATGTGTCTAAATGAATAAGTGGAAAGTGAAATTTTTAAACGTTGAATATTTAATAATTAAAAATTTTAAATGTATTATACAATGGCGTTCGGATCTGCATATATGTTGTCTACGGTTACGTTAACATTTTCCATTGGATTCCAGAACTGGAATTTTCTGAGGGATCTCCTTCTAAGAAGATTGAAACAATAGACTCCTTAAAGTCTCTTAAGCTAAAAGATGACTGCTAATTCGATAGGCTTCGATTAACTAAGAATTCAGGGCTCAAAAGATGAATACAAGGTAGGTAACGCTCTATCAGTTTTAGAACATGATGAGCAGTACCATTGGAGGCATTTTAATATTCTGCAGCTTGTAAAATGAAATATGTGACCCAATCTTCTGTAATTGTCAGTGTCGCTATTAGAGGTCCCTAGTTTGAACGAACGTTCTCAAACCCCATTGCGTGTCGTGCGTTTTCAGAGGAGCCTAAGGGAACGGACGTGTGCCCGAGGAAGAACGGATTCTTCGCTCACCCAGACGAGTCGGTTTGCCACATTTTCTACAACTGCATCAACGGCGAGGCTGTGGAGAGCAAGTGCCCCACCGGCCTGCACTTCGACGAGTACTCCGGGACGTGCGTGTGGCCGGCGGCCGCAGGACGGACAGGCTGCGGCTCCAAAAAGGGTGAGTGCTCCCAGGGGACGACCCCATCTCCCGCACCCCGCTCCTACCACCCTGAAGCCAAGTTGATGATTTTGCTTTCTTGGAAGAAAAAATTTGTGCAGTCATCTTCAGTTTGGCTTCAGAAGTTTGAAACTCCTCCATTCCTAAGATGGATATCCCGTTCTCCCAAACATCACATTTTAATACCCATTACTCATTCATTTACTCAATATTCTCATTCACTATAAATTCATTCAGTACGTATTGGCTTTAAATTCAAATTCGAAAATTATACAGCTATTCTGGAGTAAGAAAAGTCGAATTTCAGTGCGTAAAATACATTTCTCACGTGTTTCATGCAAATTTTTTTAATGCAGAAGTTTTGAAATCATTATTTGAGCATATAAATACGAAATCATTTTTTTTCACGCAACCATATTATAATTTTGACCTTTCAACTGCCAAAGTCGTCACAAGGGAGGTTTTTAAAAAAATTATATTTATTTTTGACGCCATGGGTGTAAAATAATTTTTTGAATTAAAGCTCATAAACATCGTGGAGGAAACTCGATTGAAATATAATGCGTCTAGGAAGTTCTGATACTGGAATATTATTAATGAGAAATAAGGGGATGATAAATTAACATTAGCTGCTAATCTTATTCAAGTCAACCAAGAGGAAGGTAACCTGTATCAGACAGTTATCATACAAATATTTTACTTGCCCTTTTGAATAAATGAAATTGCAAATATTTGTATCATATGAATAGCTGATAAGCCATATATTGAACTTTGACACTTTTAACCGAGTGTATGTAAAAAGCTTAATTTTAAGCATGTGCGTGTAAAATTTTACCATTTAAATATCAAATGGTAATGAATATTACTTCCGTAGAAAATATTTTGAAATGGAAGACTGAACGTAATATAGAATCGGTAAACGAGAAAAAATATGCAAACAAAAATAAATAAATAAGTGGATATAAATTGTGGTAAAAATATTTTACTTTTAATTTTTGAAAATCTTCTATACCCACTGTAGTAAGAGATGATCTCATTTGACAGTTGGTTCGTGCACGAATAATTCTTTTAATAACGAGTTAAAGCTCAAATTATGGTGATATCCTGATATGGTATTTGGAGGGATTTGAAAAATTATTTGACGATTATGTTAACTATGATTGAAGACTTTTCCAAATCAAATATTCACCAGGAAGAAGTCCCAAAAAATTAACAGGATGAAAACATTAAAAATATTAATTCAGTGGTTCAAGATATTTTAAAAACTAAGAACGCATCCAGGAGTAAAAATATTATTATTTTTCCATAAGAGGTACTTATATGTATACTTCGCAAATAAGCCAATGACATCATTTTGTCATCTGTGCGTCATCTTGACACGGAATGGACGATCTGAGAAAATGAAATATGTTGTATAAAATTTAATATTTTTACGGAGGTACACTATTACATTACTTTATTTTTACATTCAATATAAATGTTTTTTTAAATCATTTTGAAGCATCATTTTTTTAATTATAACTATACTCATATAATAAATGTGCAGAACATATTTAGCTTTCACCATTCATTACAGTATTTCCACAGGGATGTATTGTACAATAGCTAAATATGGACACTTTTTTTAAATGGGAAACACATTTAAATAACTACAGCGTTATATATCAATTAAAATAGTCAAATTATTTTTCAATCATTCACATCATTAAATCGTCTTGTCAAATTTTAATTTATTTTTGAGACAATATGAGGTAATACGTGCGTTTTTATTGAAGTCAGTCAGTTCAGATGTTTTTTGATTGGAATTTAAAGAAGTAAAAATTGCTCATTTACTCTAATAATTGTTCTATGCATACAGTCAAAAAGGGTCTTTAGTAAAGTATTCTTTACTTAAATTCGTTCTGTCACGTTGGCTGTTCCTGTTTTAGAATACACCAGCAGCAATCGAGAACACACGTAACAATATCTTGCCAATGGACATGATGAAAGTTTGCTGCGTGTCAAAACTTAACGTTTCTACGAAGTACGTGGGTAATAACATCGAGTTATCAGAACTCGCACATAATATCCACAACTTCAGCTTAATAGAAGGCTGAGAAAAAAAATGAGGGCATGGGAAAAGTTTCATCACGGCTCGAGCTTGAATAAATTTAACAGATAACATGATCCACCGCACGAATAACGTCTCCATGCATAAACTTCGTTTTTTTTATCACTAGGAAAACATGTTTAATGTGGATATAGATACAAATAACCTAACTGGAATTTAAGCAAGGAGACTGCTAAACGTCCCAATGAAGTTGCTAATGCTAATGAAAGAAATTAACTGTCCTTTCAATAGGTCAATAATCTAAAATGAAATCATTGTGTGCTTTGCCCTCATCTTTGCTTCTCACGTCAATCATATTAGTTCCAAAACAAAACAAATATCATGCACGAATTTCTCACAAATAGTCTTTCACACCGAGATATGTTTATCTTCATTTTCACTTTCCGAGCGAAATTATTCCGCGAGGCGTTGAAAGCGCGAGTATTTTCGTTCGTTCACTCGGGTGTATTTTTGAATGACCCGAGGACCACTTTTAACTTTCACCTTAGCAAGCACGTGAATCAAACTTCACTCGGGTGTGATGTGTGTGCGTGTGGTATTTTCGCATAAACCTTTTCCTAACTCGTGTCACCCATTCCCCTCCTCTTGCAGAGGCCCTCAAGGACGGTTTCACCTGCCCCAAAGAGGCCCAAGCGAACGACCACGGACAGGTCGTGGCACACCCCAAATACGCCCACCCCAAGGACTGCCAGAAGTTCTACGTGTGCCTCAACGGGGTCACGCCCAGAGAGCAAGGGTGCAACCTGGGAGAGGTCTACTCCGAGGAGACCCAGAGGTGTGAAGAACCGGAGGACGTTCCCGGATGGTAAGTTTAACGCATTGCGAGGTTTAAAATGGCTCAGTTCGACTTTTGGAAAGGGAGGGGAACTAAATGGGGAGGCGTTGGGGGGAGAGAGGGTGATTTACCTTCGGTCGGGGCGGCACAAACGGAATCTGGGCCATGGCTGGTAATATGCTTCCATAATTGCCCCAATTTATATTTTCACTGCCCACTTGACATAACTGTTGCTTTCGGTCAATCTTCACAACTCAATCCATTGGAATACACACGTGATGGAATATATACATGATGGATACTCACTCCATAGGAATACTAACACACTGCACTCTGATGAGAGAATCCAATTACTGTCACTAAGGTAACTTATAAAAGCTGAAGCTAGGTTTCAGGTAGTAAACGAGGACACATTTCCTAGCCCCACCTATCAGGACAATACGTGACACCCTACTTCAGTTCTTCATACATATTTTCTACATTAATTGATTTCTTTTTGCAAGAATACACGGAGTAAATTTCCCTCTCTTGCGTGCCTAACATTCCTCCCTCAACAATGGTCTTTAACATTCCAATTCGTGGGAGATTTAGGGTGCCATTCAAAGTACCCCACATTTCCCACTGCCTCCTTTGGATTTCTAACAATATTTCTGTCTCCTTCTCCACCATGCACCAGCATTTATTTTTTTGGTATATTTCATCCCATTTTAAGTTAACAGTTGAAATATGGATCAAGCTTTTAGTTTTCACTTTTCATTTGAATATTTGCTGATTACGGTAGTCGTATTTTCTGCAATGATGCATGGAATAGTTTGGATCGATTACAGCAAAAGACGTTGATGTGAAAATAATATTTGGTTGGCTCTTTATATTTCAGAATTGCATTATTCTGATGTTTTTTTATACCTTGATGCTTCCTCATATGTATCGTAAGGTACTTTAAAAAGGGCGATTTCACGCATTGTATGTTACTCAAAATGATACAAAGTGTTACACTACTCTTTCTGTATGAATGTGATTTTTCTTTTAATTGGGAGCATAGTATTTTAGTATTTTATCACCTTTCAATCATGAGCACGTAAAATGCTTATAATGATAGATTTTAATTGTATCAGTCAACGCGTGTCCCATTTTCACTCACCGGAGACACTATTAACAATTTTCACAGGTTACACGTGTTTGAATTTTTTGTGGAGGGGTTCATTTCATATCATACAATTATAATATTTCAGTTAAAATAAAAATTAGTGTTTTAGTTATAGTTGCTTTTGGATGAAGAACATATTGACAACGCAGTAATAATAGGACCACCTTGTAGACTGAACCAAATGATTAAAGTGGTTTTCAATTCAATTATGTATAACCATTACTACGTAAGCTAAAAACATTTTCCTAGGGAACCACATTGATTTAGTCGCTCAAACAGAACAATTATGACTGCATAAGTTCTCGACATTATTTTGGAACAAATTTTTCGGATTATAATTCTGATTGCTCATTTATATTAGCCAAATATCATGGAACTATCATATTATTATGTAATGATTCATTGATGTTATAATTCATGTTGTAATCGTTACTCATTTTAATTTTAAAAAAATGGTTTTCTTCCACGGAAGGTTAATCTGAGACGTCACTCAAGTAATTGAGTTGTGTCTTGGAAATTTTCATGATGTTTTCATCCCCCCTCACCTCAAACTTGAATACCGTTACATAATGAGTGAAGGTTGAATTGCAACTGAGTTTGACGCATCTTAACATTTGCCCTTCACAAGACCTTGAATCATCAAGAAAAGAGACTGAAGTCACATTTATTGCTAGCATAGAGAATTACTTCCAGAAAGCGTAGAAAATCACTGAGAGAATGGACGACAAAGAAAAGTGATTATGTGGAAATCCTTGAACCCTGCTCTTTGTTGATCATTAATAAGTGACTGGGGAGATGAATCTCAGAGGATTGAAGAGGATATTGTGCTTCCGTCATGGAGAGAAAAATACACAGTATTCCTGGAAAATGATATTTGGTATCTATTCAACCAATAATATGGATTCCAAGTGCAACAGAAAAGCTATTATAATCCTGCACTCTACGTTCTTCTACAAATGAAAATGTTATGAAAAAGCGGCGCTAAAGAGCTAAGAACATTTTTTCACCGCCGTGACAAGGGTGACCTCTTGATCATTTTTCATAGGATGGCATAGTGCATTCATCAATTAAATCTCTTATAAAAATCATTTTGATATTTTAACGAGGAGATCTGCAGATGTTACAGAACCTTTTAAATGTAAAAAATACGGCAAAGAAAACATAAATCTGCCAAAGAAACTATAAATTTCCAGTTTGGTATCATTTGGTAGTTTTAAATTTGTTCATTAATATGGTTTCTCTAAATTTAAATATTTTTATAAATGATAAAAATTTGTGATTGGCGAAATATAGGTATTGGTTTGGAGCAACAGTCATATCCAAATAAAAGATTTTTGGGAAACCTGGGCACATATCAGAAGTAAGAATTTTTCTTCTCCTACATTAATCTTTGGACTCCATGGATACACCTCCATCAGGTGATTTAAATTCATCTTGGAAGACGACATGAAAAAATAAACTAGTAAAAACTCTTTTGAATTGCTCCTGGTAGAGTTCATTATGTAAATTCGTAAAACTGAAAATATTTTCAGCGAATTAATCAGTAAATTGAAGGTTCGTAATCCACTATGCGCTAGTGCCTCAGCTTCAACCAATTACCAAACTGCTTGGCCGGTCAGGTAGTTAGTTACTTTTCGTACCTATCATTCCCAACATACCGAAAATTAATATCAACTCTATATGAGTGCAAAAGTTGATCATTGCATCAGGAATACTTGTTGTCCACATTTCAGTCACTTAAATTCAAGGAATATTGATATGAAAAAAGTGAAATTTCCCCTTTCAATATGGAGATGTCCGCTAGAAATTTTGTTTTTTTATAAACAAATTTATTCTTTTATTTTCATTTAGTTCTGATTACACAGAGGCGTAAATGGAGTGTATAGCATTAAAAATAATGAAAGGAAAACTTTTCACTGTTGGTTTTACTTAATTGGCTCAATGACGTAGTGACAATGTAGTAATGTTAGATGCTCGTAAGGGCTTCAAGCATTACTTCATACTCGCATGCATGCATATATCGTATATATACACATACACACACAAATATATATATATATATATATATGCATACATATTTATATATATACCACACATATACTATATATATGCATATATATTTATATATATACTATACATATATATATATATATATATATATATATATATATATATATATATATATATATATATATATATATATATATATATATATACCATATATATATTGGAATCTAGAATTTTAAAAATTATTTTGGGGGGCTCCTTCATCTGCAGTTTACATATAATCCTGTTTTTATTGAATTCAATGAAAAAATATTTTAACTTAAAACACGCTCCATACCAAAATCGTTTTAATATCGGCTCGGAACCATTTTTAAAAGAAGATTTTATATGTGGTTATACCTACACCTATGAATATAATCAAATGTGTGTTCCCAGTTTCCCAAGACTAGTAAGTAACAGGATTTTGTCCCTTTTCAGCGAGGACTGGTACAAGGGGAACGAGGAGGTGGAGGCGCTGAAGGCAAAGGGTAAGAAGAAGAGGGAATAAAGAGGAAGACCCAAAGAGTCGACAGAGACACCATTTCCAAAAAGAAAACCTACAACAGCTGCGAAGCGAAAAATGAAAGGAAAGAAGCGAGAGATAGAGGGAGAGGACAACCCAGTTCGCCAACAATGAGTGTCAACGGAGCACGTCGACAACAGCAATAAGAACTGTTAGGAAATGGACGATAGGAAATTCGGAGACTGGGTTGATGACACAGAGGCTGTGGAAACCTAAACAAACAAAACATTGGTTCGTTCGCCCACTCACAGGTGGCGGGACCGAGTTCGAAGGATGCGAATGTGGAGTGTAACTGTGTGTTCATTTGTTCAACGACATATTGTACGATACCTTTAGTGTGGGTATTCACCGCCAACCTTCAAGAAGCCTTCACAATCAAAATACAGATTAAGAAACGCATCGGACAGAAGTAATATTAACATGTTTCGATTATCGCATTCCCAATGGCTAAGGGTTCATCAATTATTCACTCTCTCATAAACAAGACCATTCTAAAAGTCTAATGATTAGCTTTGGATGAGTTTACGGTGCGAAACTCAACGTTTTGATCTATAGAATTACCACCATTATGTTTGCTGTATTTAGTTAAAGTATTATATGAAATTTTTATATGTACGAATAAAAAGGTAATAAAATTAAACAAGTGAAATATGGTTATTAATAACTCTGGTGAAATGCCAAAAATTCCTACCCTATTCGATCAAGGTCTAATATTTTATACACTTACAATGAGGAATGGTGAGATGATATTTCCATGCAAACTTAATACTATTGTGTTACAGTTTCCCGAAAAATTAATTTAATCCTTTTTTTAGTCAACACAAACCTTTCAAAGATGTTATTCGTAAAATCCGCAACAGTGGTAATTTATAACTATAACGCTACATGTCCGTTATGCCTATGTTCCAATTTGGGGGCTAATGTACGCCAAGCCCAAATTTTTAGTGAGTGTTTTTTCATGTCTACCTATTTTGTGTTATTTTAATGTATGTTCAGATCAGTTGAAGAAATTGACATCGATGAAAGCGAAAGCATGAATTTGAAATATATGTAATTTTCAATGAAACTCATATAAAAGTTTTAATGCTGCTTATCGAAAATACATAAATTAAATCTATAAACTAAAAATTAGGACCTAGCGTACATAATAAAATGAATATTTCACAAACCTTTCAAGTAAATGTTTGTCAAAATAGTAATATTTCCGTTTTTCACATTTATTTCAAAGGTATTTGCTTTTTTTTAATTGAAATGATGTAGATTCTTACACGTATTATGCCACAGCATGAAAATTTTGTTTCCAGAAATATGCACTGGATGTATCTAAAAAAGATAAAGTTACGCATGAAAATATTTTGATACAAAAGATTTGGTGGAAAATGCAAAGCTTCATTATTTAACTCCTCAGATCAGCTATGTTCTCTATCCATATTTTCACCAGTATCTTAATCAATGAAAAATTCCGATATCCTTAGAAAATTGCATTCCTTGGTGGTATAAAGCTCAGTAAACCGATTTGTTGGCCAGATCGGACATTGATCGAAACTTTTATAAGTGATAACCCAAAAAGTTATTATATAAAGTAAAAAAAGAGATTCCACAATTTTTATTTAGATAATACCTCATTACTTTTGGATGAGATGGATTTGGAAGATGCTTTCTTGAAAATAATAAATAATCCCGAATAGCAACATCTTAGTCAAAAAACTAAAATTTCAGGAGAACTTTTGTTTTTATATACCAAACAAGGCGTTTGATGATTGCCTTAATTTAAAGTTTGATCTCTTTACTAGAAATACCTAACATTTTATGTATATATATATATATATATATATATATATATATATATATATATATATATATATATATATATATATATATATATATGACTTTTCTGCTTATTTGAGAAATAATCCATTTTCCACCCAACTTAGCACAAATTTGTTCTTTCGTTTATACTTTGAGGTAAATAAGGGAAAGTAAGAGAAAGTAAGGTGATTTTTGCTGATGACAGGATCTAGAACTTAACCATATGACAGAACTGTACAAATATTTCTCTGTTTTGAATTATACCGGAATTTCATCTACGTAATTGCATTTGCAGTGAGAACTTCTACAAGGACCATCCAAGGTTTAAGGAGCTTTTTGAAGACTCAGATGGTGACGGTAAGAAAGATTTTGGGAAGAAGAGGAAATTCAATTCATGAAATTCAAATGTAATTTTATTGAAAATAAGAGTGTGAGTTTTTGGGAATTTCAGGTCTGTACTAATTAATACCATGTGTAAATGATTGCTCATTTGTAAATAAAGTCCTCGTTCCAATTTATGTAGGAAAATTTAATAAGGCAAAAATGCAGCCGTTTCTGTTTCCCTAAGTTCATTTTTTGCTATTTGAAGTGAGCAGGTGTCAGGTGAGCATACTGCTAGGTGTGTAAATGTAAGATATCTCTATCTTGCATGTAAATATTGAGATTTGGAAACACATTATTGATAAATATGCATTAAATTTAATGAATTTTCTTCTAAGTATTCTGCTAAAAGTTTTCATGATTAACAAACCGACCTCTTACACTTCATATCTATATATTGATATTAATTTTTATCAATGAAACATTTATAATTCTCTTTGCAATAGACTTGACAGCCTGCATTCTAGGATGAACCTTCAGATTTCTAAATCACCATTTGAACAGGTTTACTGATAAGGTTAACCAATTTCTGAATGAATCTTCGTAAAACGAGCATTTAGAGTGCATATTTTTGATGAGAAAATCAAAGAAAGAAAAGAATCAGTGTATTTCAAAGCTAAATAGATAAAAACAAAGTCAAAAAGAATAAAGAAACATGAGTTAAAAATATAAATTTACATTCATGTAGTAAACAGCTGTTAAATCTAAATACATTCTAAAATCAGCAGACAATACAGGACGAAATAAAATGAAATATTGAACCAATGGAAATGGACGTTGATTTGAAACCAGCAGGAAAATCACCAAAAAACATTCATCTAAAAAATTGGTTCGAAAGTAAGAAATGTGATATTCCAAGTAAACATTGAAATTAAGTGAATAAAGTTCACTGAGGTTCACGAATTTTCAAAATCTCGTTGCCGCTGTTGGCAGTCCTGCCCGCCTGCCCCACATTTTCCATTTCGTTTTTTTCATTCCTCTCTCTCTCTCTCCTACCTTGTCCCAACCCTTTCCTTACCCACTCCCCTCTTTCACATAGGTGGGAGTTGAACAATTCCCCCCTCCCCTACAACCCTCAACCCCTTCGGATACTTCAACGCTTGAATCGCACGTTAACATCTCCGCGTGCCCCCCCCCCCAACCCTCCCCTAGCCTCATCCACCCAAAAAAAAGAAACCTTACCTCCTCTCCGCCGCCTATCCCTCCTTCCCCTCCACATCACCAATTCTCACTCTCACCTGCTCACATAGAAACCTACATCTCTTTCCTTCGCTCTTAAGAGAGCCGTCTCGAACAAGGAAACCCCGTCCCGGTAAGTGAAAGTCAACCGACTGGAGGTTCTCAAGAAACACGCCCTTAATAACGGAACACCACCTTCCCCGGCCGCCCCGCCCGCTCTCTCCCCACCGCCGCTCCCTAACCCCTTCCCTGTCTACCACCTCCCAACCACTCCCATTTAACTCCCGACCTCCGCCGCCGCTCCCACCCCGTCCCGCACCAAGTTTCCTTCCACACCGGTCCTCTAGGCACTCCTCCCTCGCCCTTCGAGACGTCCGGCACTTTCCCCACTCTCTTCCTTACTCTCACTCTCTTTCCTCCACCCGCCATTAGCTTTCTACTCGGCTCCCTTGTTCCCCATCGTCCTAATCTCTACCCCCATTCCTCTCATCCCATACACGGGGAGACGCAATCTAATCCATTACGGCAACCCACGATGATCACGCTGGAGCACTTTCGTCATTCCATCCAGCATCCTCGTGTAGCATTGTTGAGATTTTTGAGTCGAAGAATTCGCCATCTTGTCGAGAGTGGAAAACGGGAGAATAGGACTGCTACCGAGGTATTCACGTTGCATTCCCCGTACAAGCACCGATCTCAAGCTTCACAGAACTGCTGGGAGAACTGGATTCGTCAGTCACAAAAGTCTGTTCATTTATTCGCGAAGAACGTCGTTGCTCATCTATGGAACCATAGATGTTAATGGGTACTGTTAAATTCTTAGCAAATATTTTTGGACACATCATGTCCCAAAAGGGAATAATGTTTGAAGATGCGATTGAGGAAATAAATGTTGAGCACCTGCTACTGAGAGTAAGTATATAGTCTTATGGTTAACCACAGGTTTCTTTTGTTGAATGTTAATAATAATTCTACAAATTTCTTCATTATTTTACTCTTGCGTTTTCTCTGGTATTTACACATAAAAGTGTTTGTATAGCGAATCAGAACCAACATATTTAGGAAGTATAAATTGCGTCTTTCCATTCTTTTTCTCAAATAACCTGTAGTCAAATTTATTTCGTAAATGTGATGAACAACTTGTCTTCACTGCCATCCTCAATGCACTCTTGAAGGAAATGGTTTTAATTTATAGATAAGTATATTCTTTCACTTTTTAGAAGGAATTTTAATTATTATTACGATTTTTCTATTTCAATTTTTCAATTTTAAAATAATATTCTCTAAGTTAAATTTCTATCATAGAAATGGGAGGAAATTATTTTTATTTACACTGTAGTCTACCAAAGTGAGGTTATGGTGATGCATATAGACACGACAGATTAGTTGGTATTTAAATAAATACAAGAAAGAGAGGAATGTTCTGTTCCTGAATATGATAGTTCAATGCCATGTCATTTGGCCCTATGCTTTTTGATTTTCTCTTTAGAAATCAACCTACAAGTTGACCCTTTAACACTGACAGCTACATATGGTGTATGAATTCTTACGATTTATTAAGCTGTTACTTTTCTAATGAAGAAAATGATAAAATTCAAGTTAAATAGGGGGTACGTGTAATTGGAAGAACATGGATAAATATTTTTCAATATATATCAAGTTTATTGCCTATGGCAGCAGGAAATTGCAAAGCATTTTCCCCATGTGCTTTGACACAATTCACAGTCTGCTACCAAGTCAATTAACATACAAAGTGCGTTTTGAAATCTTAAAATAAAATCCAGTAAATAATTCGTTCACATTTACTCGTACCAGATAAATCTACATGGAAGTAAGACACGCCCCGTGAATCATAAAAAAATATTAATGGCCAAATATCTGTAGATTTTTCCAGACGTTCCAAAGATTTTTGAATATTCAGATTTGTATTTAAGATGACAACAGTTTGATTAATTACCCAAGGAGCAATTTTCTTTGGCTTTTCCACGAGATCAGTGACTCATATTCATGGTCGAAATTTGAGAGGTTTTTACCTTTCATAATTTTCTCCCTTCACTCTGATCTCAGTTTCGACGCGGACTGAGAAAATTCTAAGAGGTCGTCAGTGAAATGGAGTCGGTTGGTTCTTTTATTTTATCAACCAAAACAAAGATTACCAACAAATGCTGTCAGCACTTCCTCTGAGAAATTTAAATATATATGTGCGCGTACATTAGTTTTTGGAGCAAGGAAATTTAACTCTAAATCTAAATTCAAATTGTATTTTTTAAACATTTTATTTATTTTATTTCATGCAAATACCAAAGGCTGTCAATGACGCTTAACACCACTCTGAAATAGGAGAATGTATTTTACAGATTCTGGTGTTAATATTCGTTTTGTCTTTACTTATGAGTCTGTGGAAGGGAAAGGAATACTATATGTATGATTTTTGGTCCTTGAACGCTAAATTATTTATATTTTATACAACACCACGTCACCTCAACCAACTACTTTGATTTCGAATCACCCATGGATTGCAAAACTACTCTCTCCCTGTGCATATTGCCCACTTTTCTACAGATGTCATGATTTATAATTTTTTGAACGTTATTGATTGAAATGTGAATGCACATAAATACATCTACAAAAAATTCCGTAAACCTCCGCAAGGGTGTGTGTGGCGTGATTTGAATATAAATCAGCTCATTCACGAAAAAAACTCGTACAACTGCCCAAATGTATACTAGTACACATGATGCATACATTAACTAAATCATTATATGTTTATCTTTATATATTAGGTTGCTCGGGTTCGAGTATGTTATGATTTCATTTAGGGCGAGGGATGAGAGACGTTTTAAACATGGCTTTAACGATGCCAATTTTTTTTATTTACTTGTAATTTCAGTGGTCGAAACTATCAACAAAATTTGGTGCCATAATATTTCCCTCAATGTCGGAAGAAAACTCAGGTGTCCTATACCTTTCTAAAAAGCCATGTCTTGCAAGCACTATTTGTGAGTAAAGAGACTCCTAACCAAATTCCCCTAACAAATCCGTCACGATTATCAATGTTAAATAGAGCGGTAAAAATATCCTGGAAGAACTTCCTCCATTTTGCTGACCAAAAATTTCTCTTGCATCTTTTCCTACTCTCTCTCCGTCCTTCATTTTTTCTCCCTAATCTTAGTTCTTGCTTTTCAAACTATCCCTTTGCTTTTCTCCGACTAAGTTCATGAATTCTTCAAATATTTATACACTCATGTAAACATATATCATCTACGTGACGACGCATGTCGGATATAGTAAATGTGTGAGTAAAAGAGAAATTTATATTGATATCATTATGTCGTTCTACAAAGTCATGGTTTCTGGCTGAAACTGGCTGAGATATCGAAGTGGACCACAGACTGCATGAGTTTATCATGGGTATTCATACATGGTTCAACGCGAATGAATTCGGTAACTTTTTGACATCGTTACAGTGATTCATCTAGTTTCCTCAAAGCTCTTTCGAATTCAAAGCGTAAGAGGGTGCCTCGTTAGCTTAATTGGCTGAGGCACTCGACCGAAAATCGAAGGATCTGGGTTTAAATTTTGATTATAGATGTATGAATGAATTTTGCACTCTGATTTTATAGCATTAGTGTGTAAATCGGGGCGTGATTGCAGTTTCTTTGAATTCGAACATTATTTTGTCGCATATCTTCAATCACTTCTTCTCTCCACTTAAAACCCTCATGTCTGTTTCTCCTCTTTCTTGTCTTCCATAATTTATCCCATAGTTTTAAAATCCAGAGTCTTCTTCTGCACTAGCTCTCCCCTGTCACTTTCTCCTCGACGACTGTCTTCAACAGACAATTGTGTGACAAATTGGGCACACTGAGTTCCTCTTCTCAGAATATCCATAAAACTTTCTTCTCCGGTCTACCCTTTCTATATAATAATTTTTCTTTATTATATTTCTAAATATTATATAGGGCTGAATAACGTTCCTAATACAGCGACAATTACAACTAAATGAATAACTCGGCTTGACGAATAGAAAAATATTACAAATAATTCCATTTTTAAATTTTTCAACCATTCGAGGGTAACCGAAAGATTTAATATTAAGGCGCTCATAATAATTGATTAGATATTTAATGCTTTTTTAATGTGTTCAATTACCATCTAAAAATACATTAGAAATTGAGAATGAATTATTGTGTGATCACTCGAAGCGTTCAAATTATGTATCATAGATATGAATTAAATCTAATGAGTAATATTTATCCTTAGATATTGATGCAGTTCACTTCTTGTTTAAATATGGCTAAGATAAAGGAGTAGTTGCACCTTATTACACACAATGGCACATCCAGCTGGCATGGCTATCGAGCTAATGAAAGACTCGACAGCGGAAATTAGCTGGCGGCCTTTCTCAGGAACTGAACTCATTTTTTGATTGCCGAGAGAGCTTCGAAATAAAAAGTTTCAAAATTGATGATCTCGAATGAGATGTTACTTTAAAATCACTTCAAATTTTAAAAGCCAGAATAAAAGTAAAAAAGCTGCTGCAAGAATTTAGTCGGTGGTTTAAATCGGATGCATTTTTGGATGCCAACGTCGAGGTTCGCATTTTCCCTCATTAATCTTGTGGGAAAGTTGTCCCAAGCTTGTAGTACTCTCCATTTATTATTCATCATACAGTACTAGACAATTAGCAGTTGAAGAGAGCTAGAAAACCTTTAATACTGATAAACTTCATCGAAAGTGTGTACCACTATAAAAAGAATTTAACAATACTATCTCGTGAGACCTTACATGAAGAAGAAATATTTCTATTTCACTTATTGGAAATGAATCTATTCTTTAAATTCTATAAAATAATAAAAAATTGAATCAGTTTGGCATTCTTTACAAGTGGTCTTATAGGTGATGATATGCACTGAAAAATGATACCTGTATCAAATGGTAGGGAGTTCAAAGAGTGCTTAATTTATCGAAATAACTAGTGGAAATGATTTGTTTCTTAGCGTTTTCTGACGGCCACAATCAGAAATTCTCGCCTGGTACACTGGACTTATTCCGCTACAAAAATGCAACGAGTTTTCAACTCGATTTGAAAGATAATATGTGTAGAAAATGCAAAGTTTTTTTCCCGAGGGTAAATGTCGAAATGCTTATTTGCATAGAAAGGAATATGACCTGACTTTTCATCAACCCTTTCTCAAAGTTAACGAAAAAACCCTACTCGCTCCATTCTTCCTTTCTTTCTGAACTACTTTTGCCTCATTGTTACTCTACCCTACCCACTCTCCATTTTAGTTCCCCATTTGTCTCACTAACCCGAACGTATCTCCTATTTGACAGACGTCATTTCAAGTCTAATGAATCGCTCAATCGGTCATATTTCTTTCAGCTTCGGGCACGGCGGTCAATGCAATCCTAATTTTTGACGATAACTAACACTTTGCAGTCAACTACATGCAAGTCCATCGACTCATAGAGTAACTCACGCTTCCATCAACTTTGATGTGGTAATAACAATCAATATTACTCTCCTAGAAATGGCAAAATGAACAAAGAAGAAACTACCGCATTAATTATTTGCATTGAAGTGATAAACCAATGGAGGTGGTAATGAGACCTCGAATTTTCAGACACTAAAATGTGACTCTTAGGTAACATAAATAGTCTTTCTTAGAAACTCAATTAGTTAGGCCTTATTAAAGGCTCATGTGGCTCTAAAAACTACCTCTAATATCCATACATTAAAAAAGAAGAATCAGTTCTGTACACAATAAGTTTCAATTTACGCGAAGGACAAATTTGCCTTTTGAATTGAACTGTTTAAGCATGAATATATTTTACTGTCTCGAACTTAAACTTATCTTCATGGGTAATATTCCAGGTCACATAAACAAAAGTTTACTTCATAATATAGTAACAATAGCAATAGCGTAATAATTATAATGAATCTTAACAGTTAAAATAGTATAAGTTCATCATTTGGAGCAGGTGGAACATTTTACTTTTCTTGAAAACTTTGGGATGGTGAAATTGGAGAAGGATTGAAAAGGTGAAGAGGAAGAGAAGGAAGAGGAAGGATTGAAAGGAAAACATACTTGGAAGTGGAATCAAAAGGAGTCAGGGTATATGAATGCAGAGCATTTTGATTGGCAGTGGGTTGTCGAAGAATACTATAATATAGAGTGTAGGATGTGGGACAAGAGAAGAAGGAGTAGGTAAAGGATAGAAATGTTGAACCGAATGAAGGGAGGTAGAATTAATGCGGTTTGTGAAGTGAGGTTTCAGGATGTATCTTGTTGGCAAAGCTAAATGTAGTGATGTTCAGCATCTGCTCATCCAAAACCTAGTTGAAACGGTAGACCACCAGTATTATTAATAATGAATGGTATCTGTTTTCAAGAAAACATATATTTAAGTACAAAAGTACAATGCGGAATGTTTGACGAACGATCGAAAATTTAGTAGCTCACCCATCGTTACATTTGACGTATTGCGCTGACATGGACACCATAGACATTACTCCACCCCCATGGTGACAAGATGCGTTATATTTCCGAAGAGGTGCTCGCCGCCTGATATTGCAAGTGGTGTGAATGTAAATGTTTCTTGTCATATCCCTCCTTGGGGTTCTAGTCATAATTGAAGAGCAATGTAGTGTCCTGGTGACAAAGTAACCACATGTAATTTCCTTCCCTTTTTTTAAATCGTAAATTTTCACATAGTGCAATTGGATGGATGGATGTGCGGCTTGACGGCGCGTCAAAAGTGAGGATATTAGCGAGGAGAATGTAAGTGGAACTGTAATTAACAGACAGGTGAGTGCTTTAGGTAACAAGGTGATTTTGGCACACTCTCTGAACGCACGAGGTGTTTTGGAAAGCGATCATGGAGTCAAAGAACTTATTTGATCGTCAGCGATAATTCAGTCGAATGACATAAATCACTTGTTGTCGTGACCTTATCATTCCTATAACTGTTGCTTTTTAATGGCGATACCCCTGGAAAATGAGGTAAACGAATGAAAGAAGGGAATAGATTTAAAAATATCTCGGAAACCATGAATCATTCTGTTAGTTTATAATCTATGAGATATTCAATAAAGAGTTCACAACATATTTTTATTCGCGTAATTTTTTTTAACTTTATTTATGTTTGTATTGTTAGCTTAATGTATAGTTTTCTATTTTTTCAGCAGGTTTCATTCATTAGACTTCAGTATTTATGTAAGCAACGTACGTTGCAAGTTCAAGCATAGTTTACCTACGGCAACGATCAAGTTAGGTAACACGCGACGAGCAATACGCAGCATTAAAGGCTTGCTCCAACGTGAAGAAATTTCGTCTTCAGAGATATATGTAATGCTGCAAGAGGCTTATGAAGAGCGAGAGCCTGTTTTTCCATATAGCACCATATAGGATGATTTAAAATTTTTAGAAAAGGTTTGAAAACTTCAAAAGCAGCACCTAACCTGGAAGTTCAGTCACTTTTACGAGGTATTCATTAACCTTGCAACCGCCATCGTGAGAGAGTATCGTCGAACGACGTTAGGAAAAAATTGGAGATTACATATTTTATATTATTCAGGGAATGGTGTATCAGTAGGTTGTATCAAAACACGTAAATTTAAATGGGACATACTATACTGTAGGGGATGTTCTAAAAATTTTCCAACGCCATATATACCGAAAAATATTCACAATTCAATTCAACGTACTACGAGGAGCTTTAGGGAGGAGCTATTCATGCCCCAGTTAATAGAATAGGGCCTTGTACATTAAGTATATCAGGAAATTAGGGACATGTGAAGGTTTGCTGCAACATGACGAGGGAGGATTGAGGAATTTGGTGAGTTAAATTGAATTGAAACGGTTGGTTATGGACGGAGTGGCTAACAGGGCCTCAAAGGCACACTTAACTTGAGTAATAAAGTACCCGCCTACTGCCAGAAAATACCACCGATAAATATGGAATAATATTGATATTTGCAAGTTTTTAGGGATTGGATAAATTGTTACAAGATTTCCAAATTTTACGACATTATCAAATATTTTTATCATAAGCGACGATAGCTAAGTTTCACTTAGTACACTGTACAATCAATTTTATCAGTCTTTTTAGCGACCTGAATCCGTCAAGTAATGGCGGCGTTGAATAAAGAGACATGAAAAGCTTTCGTCTTTTTGAAAATAGCGCCAATTTTGACAACATTGGGAAAAATAGTGCGCTGGATAAAATAAATACAAAAATGTTAGCATCTGCAGGAGATTATGAAATAATTTTTGCTGAATCAATTGCTATTGGTGGTCCTTTTGGTTAAAATACGATGGTTTTTATTTTTCAATCGTTTTTTCTATGCATTTCTGCTTACATTGTAACTTTGCATAACTATTGCAAGTGACAAAATATTTTAAATTTTAGCATGCTACTTAGGGGTATTACGTACTCGTAGTTCACCATTACGTATCATATTCTCTCTATTACGTTATCGTTATATAAGGTTATCGTTAAACAATCATTAAGATTCGTAAGTATTGTTAAACTTATTTAGTACCGTATTTATTGCAGTATATAAGCAAATGGAAGGTACGATCCCAAACTAAAGGTATTTCTTGAGGATTTTTGAGAAAATCATACCAATATCTTAGCTCAATTGCTCGATATCAATAGCTCATGTCCAGTATAGGCTATAGGCACTCATCCAAAGAAAACGAGTTCAAATACGGATGACGCCTCTCGATGATTTTTCTAATACCATAACTTCCTTATGGGAAGCCATACGCGACAAAGGGAGTGGAACTGACCCCCCATTATTACCCTGCTCATGTGTGAATAGCACATTCCAGCATAGAATTTGGTGAGACTCTCACTCACCTTTTCCAATCAATTTTCGGGTTGGTAGCTAAGGTGGGCACCCCAAGAAATTCGTGTCATATCACTTCGTATAGATATGCCATTCGTACTTCATCCAGATCATGAATTAATTACAAAGCCCATTCACTCAGTGATACACCTTAGGCCCAATTATTAGCATAGCATAAAATTTTGAGTAGACACAACGTGGCTCAGCTACAATGGATGCCAATTTTTGTCTTCTGAAATCCCAAAGTGTTATATATAATATATACATATATACACGTGTAGATATACTACCTTGATCAAAAAGTTCCCGGAATAACCACCGTGTGGCGCTCCCATCGTTCCGATTTGAGTTCTGTTTTTTTTGTTAAATTGGTACATCTGTTGTTGATATTCCCTTTAAATCTTAGTGTCATAACTTGACATTTGCAAAAGTTACGTAGCCAAGAGTACATCTATCTCTGTGTGTGTTGGCGATTTTTTACAATTGCAGAAATGGATTTAAATTTGCAACAACGAACTTGTATTAAATTTTGCGTAAAAAACGGATTTAGTGGCGCACGGACGTTGGAAATGTTGGAAAAGTGTTTCGGCAACGATTCTCTAAAAAAAAACGGTCGTTTACCAGTGGCACGAGCGGTTCAGAAGTGGTCGTGAGTCAATCGAAGATGATGAACGCAGTGGCAGACCATCGACATCGAAAGTCGGTGAAAAAATAGATAAAGTAAAAGAAATGTTGGTCAATAACCGCAAATTAACCATCAGAGAAATAGCGGAGGACTTGAACATTGCCTATGGATCCGCCCAAGACATTGTGGTTAATGATTTGGGTTTCCGTCGTGTAGCAGCAAAGTTGGTGCCGAAAGACCTCAATTTCATGCAAAAAAGAGACCGTGTTGACGTCGCAAAAGACATGATTTGCGAGGCTGAATCCGATCCCACATTCATCAAAAGGATCATTACTGGAGACGAGACGTGGGTTTATGAGTACGACACGCAATCCAGACATCAGGCAAGTGAATGGCGTTCACCAAATGAGCCGAGACCAAAAAACCACGTCGTTTTCAGTCAAAAAAGAAGGCAATGCTGACGGTTTTCATGGATTACAACGGTGTAGTGCATCATGAATTTTTGCCAGAAGGCCAGACAGTAAACAAAGAGTATTATTTGGGCGTTATGAGACGTTTGCGTGAAGCAATTCGCCGAAAGAGACCAGAAATGTGGGCAGAAAACTCGTGGATTTTGCACCATGATAACGCAGCGTCGCACAGTGCTATCATTATTCGTAATTTTTTGACGAAAAATGCAACAAATACCATCCAACAGCCACCGAATTCACCTGATTTGGCTCCCTGTGACTTCTTTCTGTTCAATCGAGTTAAAAAACCATTACGGGGAACGCGTTTTAGCAGCCGAGAGGAAGTAATGGAAAAATCGCAGGAAGCACTGATGGACATACCGAAAACCGAATATAAAAATGTTTCGAGGATTGGATCAAGCGCTGGCATAAGTGTGTTGCAGTCGATGGGGATTACTTTGAAGGGGACAATATAGATTTAGATGAATAAACTTGTATTTTTAATTTTCTGAATAAATTCCGGGAAATTTTTGATCAAGGTAGTATATATATATATATATATATATACACACATATACACACAGGGTTCGTCCGGAAAATAAGTGTACTGAGCTCAGGAAAAAAAAATTATTACACTTTTACATATATTAAGCTAATATTCCTCAAATAGGACCCTTGTGAGTCGATACACTTGTCCCAGCGGCGTTCCCATTCCTGGAACGCTCCCGCGAAGGCATCATCTCTAAGCCTCTTTGACGGCGTCCAAAGTCCCGTATCGCGTTCCTTTCAAACTCCTCTTTATCTTTGGGAACAGAAAGAAGTCCGGTGGTGCCAAGTCCGGGCTGTAGGGCGGGTGCGTCAAGTTGTGTCGCGATTTCCAAACGATTGAGTCTTTGATCATCACTGAGCACTTTCGGCACCAACTTTGCACAAATTTTTCGCATCTGTAATTGCTCCCTAATAATCTCGTGCACTATTGTTTTTGGCACATTACACTGCTCTGCTATCATCCGAACACTAAGACGACGATCAGAGTTCAGTACATCGCGAACTTTTCGCACATTTTCGTCGGTGAGTGTCGTTGATGGGCGTCCAGGCCGTGGTTCGTCGTCGACCTCTTCTCTGCCCTCCACGAACATCTTGTGCCACCGAAAGATCATGTTTCTGAACATGGCTGACTCCCCGTAAGCCTGGTTAATCATACCGACAGTTTCGGTAGACGATTTCCCAAGCTTTACCGCAAATTTGATGGAATAACGCTGCTCCAAAAACTTCGGCATCGCGTTCCGTGACGTGGGTCGAGCGTGGAGGTTCGCGTTAACAGAGCTCCTCACTACACCACAGCTCAGAGCCGACTGTCTTTTTCAGCGTCGCTTGCCAACATACCCCCCTCCAATTGCAGCCCGTCAGAGCGGTGCTGGGCGCGCCTGGAGCGGCGGGAAAAAATCAGTACACTTATTTTCCGGACGAACCCTGTATATATATATATATATATATATATATATATATATATACACACACACACACACACACCTAATGCATGCAAATTGGTCTTTCGTGGGGAATTCCAATTAAAATTTCAAGACTTCCAATAAAAAATGTGAAAGCAGAATTTAACATTTCGATGGAAGTCCATATAAACCTACCGTTCCACGAGGTGCACAATTCAACTTCATTCCCTCCGAGCCAAAGCGGTCGCAAACGAAAGTCTATATGACACGCTAATGCGTCTCGTATAGAATACCTAGCTCAGACTTACTTTACCACCTGCAAGTACAAGGCTTAGTCCTGTTAAATTTTTTAAAGTCCTCTTTTCAATTTGTTTAATTCTAGCGTCCCGATTCCGTGGCTAACGAATGCTTTTGCGGTTTTTTATGCCAAGAAGTGGGGATGCGGTTGACAAAAAACGCTCTTGTTAAGCCAAAAAGAAGGAAGACTTTGGAATTCAATCTTTTTACACGCCCTAATTTATGTCCTTTAGGAGGAGGTGACCTTCGCGCTAAACCGTTCCCAAGGTTCTCTCTTCTGCTCTCCCCACTCCTCCCCCACCAACCCCAAAAGGCCGCCCCCCCACTTCCATTAATCCCTTATAAATATTATCGCCAAATCAACCTTTTATTTTCTTTGCCTATTCAACTCACTCCCCTCGAGAGAAGCCGGCCTTTAAGGGACATTGTTCATTCCCGCCATCATGACGGGGTTGACTCGATGGCAGTGAAAGATTTGTTTTTCTTCTTGCGCTAAGTGTGACCCCGTTATAGTACTTTGGCATTGCGACGATGTCGCCAAGTTGGAACAAAGTCGAAAGCGATTTTTTTTCTTCCGTTTCGCACAGAAGAATCACGATGCAATTGAGGACGGATTTCTGTCACCGTACAGCCTCAAAACTCTTGCTTCCCTTCCAATTCTCGTCCTTTCAGCACGTGAAGAAGTGCAGGTGAGGAAAACCTCGAAGAAACACGAAGTATTTTTCGATTCATCAAATCGATACTGAAATGTCATATTTTTTGGAAAAAATAACCGAATTAATTATTATTTATTTGAATGATTACCATTTTTCCAAGGTCACTAAAAAGTATCCCTAAGGTTTTGGAAAAATTGGTCGCTGGTAAAAGTTGTCAGGTGATGGAGAGCTGGGAAGTTGAAAGAGGGCGAATAAGGTAATGCATCTCCTTTGATATGGTAAATATTAATACATGTGGCTTAAGGTGCGTGCAGACAGTTATATTTTTCCTGCCCTTGAAGCAAAAGTTCTTTGGGATGCGTAATGAGCATTTGGCAGCCAGAAGCATGAACTCGAAAATGTTTTTAATTTCATCTGCCAGGGTCCAATCTAACCGACCGAAGTAGTCAACTCAAAAGTCTGTTTGAGAGATGAAGATAGAAGGTAGGCGAACTACATTATTAAGCAGCGTCAAAAATACGGGTAATTATAAGGAAAGGGTAAGCTACTTTCCTTATGGTGCCCATGGTTATCCAGGAAGATCTGGGATCCAATTAATTAAATTTCAAAGTTTGGATGAATGCCGGACTGTACACAGACATCGAGAATCAAACCACGACTTCTTGGGTCACTAATATATGGGTTCAAATCCACTGTACGGTTCTGCTGCCTCTGCCAGGATCATTGCTCAAATGTTTACTCCATAGAAGTTACTAGATCCGGAATATTCCGTCGGATCTTGTCCAAAAAATGAGTGTGCGGATATAGTTTAAATGTCGACATCCTTTTTCTTCGGAGTACACCCAACCAACCACGACATCTTGAAGTAGTTTTTAGACCGTTTACGACGAATTGGGGTGTGCCCAGCCACGCCCTAATATCCAGGTTGGCGAACGACAAACACCTGCAACGCATCCGGAGTGATTCTAATGAACCGTTCTTTGAATCCCAAAAGGTAAATTTAGGACCATGCGTGGAGTAGAAATTCGAGAGTTAGAAAGTTTTAGGCACCAATGGATGCGAAAAAAATGTGTGGAATGGAATAGCAGACTGTATCTTCCAAGGAGCAACGTACGCCTTCCAGCAGGCAGAGTGAGTAGTAGCATCGTTTCCGCACCACTTTGGATCAGTTAGTGGCATACGGAAGAGATTTTGATGACTTGTGGGCCTTGGATATAACACCCATCATCTCCTTCCGGACTGATGGCATTTACCCTAACCTTTCTGAAAAGTTGCTTGAGATATTATTCATCGAAGCGTGGGGAGAAGGAATGAACTAACTTCCTTAAAGTAAATTTGAAGAGGAAGGCGAAGCACCAGTCGAAAACAGCAAAGATTTTTAAGGTCCTAAAAACAATTATATAAATGTCAATTGAAACTTTTAGTTTTTATATTATTGTCTCTCCCTTTCGTTTAAATATTAATTTATCCACAAAGGGTCGCCAATAAATTTCCTCTTAATCCTATTCTAGTTTTATAAAAGGTCAAAATGAGTTATGAATTGCAGTTATTTTTAGCCCAGGGATCAATAACGACGATGAGAAGCTCCTTCTAAGTTTTGGAGAGCATAAGTTAGCATTTTTTTACGTCAACTAAAGTAAAGAATCTTCGTGTTGATCTAAGAAAATAAGTGGGTCCTATCTATATTTTCCGAATTCATGAATGTACTATGTGTAATTCTAACCAATCCGCAAAATACCTGAGCGAGGTTCATACGCAATAAATTAAGAATATCGACACCTATTAACTTTCTCTTCGGAGAAAAAGTATTCGAAAAGGAGGAATTTCATGCTTCATTTCAAAAGAGACTTTTCTCACTTTCGAATTTTTCATTTGCTTTGTCAAGGGCTTTACGATGCAAAGAAAAATACATTTCTTCTTGGGTTATTACTCCTAACACAACTGCGACTGTTTCAGGGCAGGAACGAGTTTTTCATTCTCACTTGATCCAGCGCTAAAGTTGTCATTTCTGTATTTCAATGGTAATCATTTGTTGCTGCTTCCATCTCTGCCAGGGAACTGTATTTCCGTTTAAGATACATCTGCACAAAGCGGATTATTTAAATTAAAAAAGTCAATCTACCGCTCAAAAAATAGTCGATAGTTACAATTTGACTACTTGAAAATGATGCTCTTTGCATTTAATTTATCTTCGTGGCATTCAGTTAACTCCTGTCCTTAATAAAAAAACCTGTCCGTTACTTCTCCCACAAAATACTTCGAGAATTTTATGAGTTTCGCAGGAAATATGATACAGAACTATGAAGGTGAAATCGCTATTTTAGTGATAGTAAACTTGAAGATTACCACTTGATACGAGAGTCTTATTACAGGAGGAATGGGTACAATACGAGAGAATTCGTGAGAATTAAAAGGATTGAGTCCAAAGCAGGTGACATACTTACTCATTTACTCTTTACCTCGCATGAGATAATTCCTTTCAGGTCACACTAAAACCACGTGAAAGTATTACTAAGCTGTGTTTTGTTTAGGTTACAGTTAATCGTGGGAATTCAGAAATCGTGGGATTAAGTATTTGATTGATTGGGGAAACTCCTCAGGAAAACTAGACCACGTTGCCTCATATCATCTTTCAGTGGTTCCTGAGTACGTCTTTTTAGAAGGGATTCGTCACGGTATAACACTGTCAGGCCGCCGACAGACGGTGTTTTATGGGGAAACTAATGCAAGCCAGGTGTACCAACCAACCACACATCAATTTACAGGTTGCAGCAATATAACTTCCTTTTTCTTTGAAAGCGTTTTGCGTTTAAAAAAAAGAAGTTATTTCGTCGCATCCTGTATTATTACTTCCTAGAAAATTCACCCAGTTGATAACGAAAACTCCCATGAAACAGAAGGACCTAATTTTTTGAAAAGGAAGATCCACAATTGCTCTGAGATTGGTAAAGGGAAACAAATTCTACGCCAGATAAATCACGTGAATCAAATTTATCGTTTAATAATTCCTTACAGGGTTTTACGAAAGCCTCATTAAGTAATTTGGAACATTGTAGGTGTTTACAACACTTGCCATAAATCATTTGTACCCTCGTTTGCACCCTTACTGATTTTAAATCTTCTTTACGAGGTTTTCAATGAGTGACCACTGCAAACACCCTTTGAAACATAAATCTGGATGGGGAAGGAAAGAAGTCTACGACCGATTCCTGACTATAGTGAAGAAGTATAGTACAGTGTAGACTATAGTATAGTGTAGAAAATATTATAAGATTAGACGGTGGGAAAAGAAAAATATAATGGAAGAAATGTTATCTGAGGTTACTTTATGGAGGCATTTTATGTTCATTTGGATTAATTAAAACAACTGGGTAAGTTTACATACTCTTTTTTCCATTTAAACCGTTCATGACTTCAGCACCATGTGTCCGTCATTACCAATATACCACATGGTGCCGAAACTATGTTAATTCAAATGAAATAAATTTGGAAATTTACCTGAAAATAATTAGCAGTATTTTAATAAGTTTAGGTATGTTTTCAAAATACCCTGAATTTACCAGTTCTTCTTTTCCTAAGCCCTAACTAAGATGGAACAAAAAATCCTTTTCCTATATCTTTCCCGTTTTCCCAGCTCCCCTCTATTTAACGTCTTAATCACCCCATTGTTTCTTAGCATCTCCTGCATCCACCTATCTTGTCCTCTTCTAAACTCTCCCAACAGCCGTCTCTTCTCCAATACCATTCCTAGAACTCATAGTTTGCTTTTATTTCCGCCCATTTTATTTTTTACATCTTTCTCTACACACGCATATCAATCCACTCCTATCTACGCCTATTCTCCTGCCAAAACGACCCAAGTATCTAAACCGTACAAAACTCTACATTAAAGTGTTCACAAGTTATTTCTTTATACCTTTACTTAAGGTGCCCATCATCAACTCCCGCCTCTCAGCCAACGCTTCTTTACCTGACGTTATTCTTCTTTCAAAACATCCCTTTCACCATTGAACTATTAATTCATTTGATTTCACCGGTTTAAAATTTCTATCATTTATACATTTTTACGAATATTCAGCTATTATGAATCATTCGTCATTTTAAATTGATTCGTTAGTGTATTTAAAAAATGTTTTTTTTTAAATTTAAAATCCGTATAAGGTCCTCGTTGAATATGTAAGCTCAGCTCATGAAGGGTGCAATGACCCGTTTTCAAGAATGAACGGTCGAGACCGGACCTGGCTACTACCATTTACGCCCGGGCCACGCCAGCAAAGTTATCCAGTATGCGGTTATTACCAACTATCATTATCCCACCAATGCCAATATACCCACATTAGTGTACATAAATGCTGGCGAAATCTCTGCATTAAAATATAATGTTCACCGTTATATTTAAGTTGATATTTTTAAGGAAACTATTCACTCATTGTCCAGGAAATACTTTCGTTTACCACAAAACGTAAGGAATTCGGAAGGCATTGCTAATGAAACTCGCGCACCACACCTTTCGCTTTCTTGGGAGGTGGGGGGGGGGGAGGGGGTGCTATGATTTCGTAAAAATAATGGGAAATCATGACGGTCATTTCGCAATTTATTGGCAACTTGCATTGTACTGTTGGCCAACATATCACCAATTGCCAAAATGATCACTCTTCACCATCTGTCGATAATTAAATCAATCAAAGTCCACCTTTTTATCATTATAAAAATAAAGTTAACGGACTCTTATTTAAATTCCTCTTTGCTCGTTTACTTGGCGAAACATATTCTGCTTCAGCATGGATTTATAATTTTCGACCTTTCTGCGGTCGAAAATGTTCAAGTGATTGCATATGTATCAATACTGACTCAAATGACTGAGCGTTGTGCCACTATTCCGCCTTTAGGGACAATTCTTTCTCCTGAAATTTGAACTCTGGGGATTGAATTGAAGATATTAATGAGGGAGACATGAAAGAACTTTGATAGGAGGACTTAACGCTCTGATTAGTTGTCGTTGGGAATCAGAAAAATTACGTCCCTTAATTTTCACTTGATATTGTGGGATTGGAATGAGGATAAAGATGGAGAAACTGACTGAGATAGACGGAAATGGAGACAAACGAAAAATCGACAGGCATGACTGAGATGTGAGACTATGTGACAAAGTTCAAGTATTAGTAGTTATAAAGAGAAAGCAACCAAACAGCTAGATCATCTGCTCCATTGGGGATAGATGGGGGGTGATTTCAACGGGGTAGAATGCTCAGAGGGTGTAGAGAGCTAGAGTGGGCTGATTCCGGCGTAGGCATTAGTATACACTTAAAAGTTAGGCGCCCAGGGGTCCCACCCGACGGATGGCGAACCCCACTCGAAACCTCCGAAATATCCAGAAACCTCCGAGAGACAAACCCAGGACCTTGGGTTTGGAAGCCAGTACATTAACCACCGCATATTCCTGATTCCCATGAAAACTTGATGGAAAAATACAGCTACACTTGCCAAACCTCTCGCCCGCAGGAAATATATGAATTCGTTTATATTTTTCCCAAAAATGAGTATCGCTATGCTCATTGTCTTTTTGAACTCAAAATGTGCAATCCACTGAGAGTTTGTCACTCGGGTACATACAGAGAACAATAAGCTTTACGTGGAGGTCCTCGAAAGGCTACGGAAAAGAGTGTAATGCGTCAGGAAGGAAATCTTTACGAACTGGAGGCTGCACCAAGATGATGCACCGTCCTACACCGCCTTCCTCGTGACCATGAGTACCTGGCCAAGCAGAAGATCCTGCTTCAGCCACCCTACAGCCCCAATTTGGAACCGGTTGACTCTATTTAGTTCCGAATAATAAAAAGGAGCTGGAAAAGCCCTTTTGGAACGGTGGATAACACCAAAGGGGGCGTGACGAGGTGCCTAAATAAGGTTCCCGTCGACGCCTTACAGAAATCGTATCCTGACTGGCCGAGACGTTGGCATCAGTGTGAAATTGGTGCACAAGAGTATTCTTTTGAAGATTTTTAGTAAATTTTACTTTGATCTGAAATGATTTTTTTCCTGATTTGGTCCACTTCTTTTTGAGAAAGAACATATACCGTTGAACCTTTACGTGCCGTTGAACCTCTCCCAATTTGGAGTAAATGCACCATTAGGCTGAATAAATGAACAAATTTAGCAGTTAAGTCACGCTGATTGCATGTACAATAAACTTAATATTCCGGAGAGTGTGACGAATCGGTCATTCGGTTGCTCCCTTACCCCGCGTTAAATGCGGATTTTCCTACGCCCGTAAAGGATTTTTCCTAATTTTGAGGAATAGAAGCTGAGTTTCTATAATTTTCAGAGAAGCTTTAAAAAAAAATTAATGCTAACTACTGTTACATTGAATGAAAATTAGGTTCAACTAGCTATAAAATCTAATTTTGAAGACATTCGGATATGGCAACAAGAATAACTTCATAGACAAACGTGACTCTTAAACAAGACATGGGCGATAATGACTCTTTAATAGTATAATATAAACAAAGTTATGTTTATGTAAACAAGCCCAGCGTAAAATCTTTAGCAAAACTTGGTCCTTGAGATTCACAAGAAATGCGTTTATTTTTATAAAATTTGCTCATACGATCTGAGTAATTTCCATAAAAAAGTAAGTCACGACCGAATAATTAAAACTGACTGACACTTCCGGGATACATTCACCACGGCTAAAAGATATTCTGGCACTTCCGGGAGATACTTTTTATGCATCACGGACCAGATATTGGCCACATCTTTTTATTTTACTTTTGAAGAGTTTGCAGCCGTCATTTTAAACATTCCAAGTTAGGCTGTGGTCTGTTGGAACTACCTTGATCGGACGGTATGGTGAAAGATGAAAGAGAATTTTAGTCAAATGAGACCGATAAGAGAAATGGTTTGTTTGAGAGGATACTGGGGTATTGTGATCGAGTGCGATTGACATTCGATCAGAAAGATAATTCATTTTAGGTTATATATAATAATAGAAATATTACTGTGGAAATTATTCAATCGAAGTACAATTTTAGTGGAGAAAAAGCAAAACAATGAATCAATTACCAAGGACTCATAAAGTATCTGCTTCTTTGGAAACTATGAAATATTAAAATTATGCCAATTATCAATTTGTGCTCAAAATAATTTTGCCCTGGATATATCATTTTAGAGTTTCATTCAAACCGTTAATATAATATATTTTAACTAATCGTAAAATTTTATATTTAATATTTTAATATTTATTATATAGCATATTTTAACGGAACGGACGTAATATTTTTTCAAGAATATCGTCGAAAATATTTGGATTCAAAGTTTTGAAGCTGAAAAATCATGTTACTTCTTTCAGAAAGATTTATGTTGCATTACAAATATTTTCCGGGTTTGGTAAGACAGTGATACAGCACCAAACTCTTGACCAAAAACACTTTGTGCCACTTAAACTCTTGGCTCTTGGCTATTGTAAGAGTTTGTCTAAGAATTTTTACAAAACTTATTTCCACGAATCTACTTTGGTTGAACTACACAACTTTAGCTAAATTCTTAGCATCAAAGATTCATGGAAAATTTGCAAATAATTCCACGTTTTAATTTAAAACTGTGTTCACCAAACTAACACATCCTGACCAAAGAATTTAAGAAAACTTTCGAGCTAGCAGAAAGTTCACCTTTCACAAATATTCATGCCGAGACTCATCGATTCCCGTTTCTTGAGTCTCGCTGCATGGGCACAGAGACACAAGGAAGAAGAAACCAATGGGCAATCGCGGAAGGAAGTTTGGAGAGACGAATGGGTATTCTGTCTGAATTAAGGATATCTCCTCATCAATCATTAATAGTCATAGGTTATTACTATAGGTAGCAGTCAAGAATAATGGGAGAGAAGTGCTCTTAATTTATACTGAATTGAGGTCATCCTACTTATTTTCCTTCCTAAGCCAACAACTGTGGCTGGAGAAAAAAGCACCGAAACAGTTTGAAAAAAAAATGAACGGAATATGGGTTGTGAAGTGAATTTCTGGAAACGATTAGAGAAAATGAAGGAGGGAGAAATCAAAATAGGACATAAAAATTAAAAATATTGGGGCAAGTCGTTGGGAGGAGAAATCTCGAAACGCTTAATGGAAACAATCATATGGCATTTCATAAATACGGAGAAACTGATAGCATTAAAACGAATATTTGAAAATATAATTAAACTAAAGAGAGTGAGTGATATATCATGATAATTGATTTCATATGGTATTTTTATGATATTTTTAGTTGTAAAAGAAATTGAAATTTTGCGATAAATCTTTCATACAAGTTTTACATAGTTCACAAGCCAGAAAATAACATCGTAGAGGGACTACAAATGCTAAATTTTTGTTACCAACAGCAATACAGGTATACTTGAACAAGCTACTTTCGCCTTCTAAAATCTGTTTTGTGTTTATCTGTATATGATTAATATCACCTACCACTTACACCTACTTTTTTTACCTACTCATTTCCTCTATTAGAGCAAAGAAATTACAGATTTCCTTCTTACGTAATAGATTTTGTAAATACCAACACGTCTATCAATTTTTTTATATTATATTTTTATCAGCCACATATTTAACTATGGACACAATTAAACTCAGACTCTAATCAGACCAATTAGGGTTATGACGAAGGACATACTAATTAAGCTTCTGCCAGTTAAAGAGAGGTGTGTCATGAACGTGGTGGGCCACCGCCGGGAACCGATCCCCTACGGCCAATTTTACATTTATACACTAGCAAATATCACCTCTCCAGTCGTAGAACTGAGAACTCCAATCAAATTGAGTGCGTTCCACTTCTGATTTTTATGGTCGGTTATGCAATGCGTGTAATGGTCATATTGCATGCGTTTGTATTTTTTTTATGTCAAAGGAGATGATGATAGCAGAGAAAGTTATGCTGGAAAGACGTTCGTCTTCGGGATCGGAAAACCGTGCGAGCTACAGTAATCTGTTCGGAGTTATTATAACAATCACGCTCCATTCGATCTCCGCCTATTGCTCGCGCGTCATAACTCATCCATGAGACTAAACGCTCGGAGGTGTAGGCAGACAGGCTGGCAGTCACGCGTGATCTTTCCGAACGAAAGTGAAAATTTTCACTTTGTTAAGCGATACCGACCAAGGCGAATCCACGACTCCACTCACATAGGGAAGAGGTTACTCGAAGGAGTTTTCGATAATATATTTCTCCCAATGCGAGGGAGACAGAGTGGAGTCTGTGTGGGTTGCAGGTTTTACTGCCCCACTTTTACAAAGCGTATCATTTCAAACGACGCGAAAAATAAAAGTTGTAAGGTGGAGAAGGGGATGCGAAGATCCTTCTCTGCAACCGAGTATTTTGCACGGGAATAATAATGGATGAATGGAAATAACCCCAAAATGTTTGATAGAGCTAATTCTCGGTCCTTATCTTAAACTTCATGATTAGACTTCTTTCCCAGATGAATTCATCCTCAGAGAATGAACTCTTCTGGGAATATACTACGGCATTTCTCCTTCGTTCTAAATTGCCTACATTCACAAAAATATCGAAGCATAATCTGATGTTAAAATTGGTACTTTTAAAAATTTCGTATTGAGGTTATGAGTTAAATAAGAAAGCAGAAGATGGCTAACACAACAGTCGCGACGAGTGAGAAGAAATTTTATCGTTAAGCACTCACCTAATTTTCCTCGAACGTGTCAACGGTGAGATATGACCTCTCTTGACGGTACACCCAGGAATTCAATTATTAACAGATGCCACAAAATATAAATACTCGTTTACTGAAAGCGATTGCTAAACGAGCTGCACTAGCTTCCGCAAAGTCAAGACTATTGAGGTATTGCGAGTTCCTAGGAAGAGACTCCAGCGCGCGTCAGATCATTCATGCGCCAGTCTCACACTTGATTTTTGTTTTTCCCCTCTCATTCTCACTGCATACCTGCACGGTCAAATTTTGCCCTCTAGTCCATGGGTCAAAGTCAGACCGGTGATCTTTTCGGCCGACAAAATCGAATCGGTCCACGAGACCTCACGCACCCGGGCTTCACCCGTACCCAGAGATTCCAACGCGCGTCAGACCATTCATTCGCCATTTGCCTCCCACTTGCTTTTTGTTTTTCTTCCCTTTCCCATAGAATACCGGCACGGTGGCATCTCGTCCTCAACAAAACCCAAGAGTTTGACCGGGGATCTTTTCGCTAGGCAAAAACGGTCAGCCCTCGAGACCCCACGCACCTGCGGATTGATAATGGATTAGGTTACTTGAACACAGCGATATGTTGAGAGTAAGAGAACCACCCACTCTAAAACGATTGCCTAACGCCTGCAACACTCGGACAGCGCGGTGGTGAGAGAAAAAGAGAGAGAAGAAAATGGCGATTCATTCGGACAATGCCAGCCAGCGTCAGTAGGGGGGGGAGGAGAAGGGGTTGGTTGGGGGTGGGGTTGTGAGGGAGGGAGGGAGGACAATTGCTGAGGGGAGTGTTGGCGGGGGAGGAGGTGAGTATGGGAAGGAGCGAGGAAGGGAGGGAGATGCGGAGGGGGAGGCGGACGAGGAGATGGGGGAACACCTTGTGCTCCACGGGTGGGGAGGTACTTGAGGAGGTAGACGGGAGGTGGGGTGGGAGGGAGGGAGACGGGAGGGGGAGGGAGGAAGGTGGCGAAGCGAGAGAGGTAGCGCGCCGCTGGCCGTCTCCACATGAACCAGATCGTCAGATCCCCACAGAAGTCTTCGACGAAAGGATTTCTTCGCCTCGCCATGCCGTTCTCCAGGGAATTACTTTCGTTCGGTAAGTACTTGCTCCTTATTTTTCGCCCCGGGAGAATCAGGTCGACATCTCGGGCCGCGCGCACCTTTGGTCCGTCCAAGGGGGTCGGGGCGGCACCTGGTGAGTCCGGGACAAATTGTCCTGGTGCCCATCTTCTTCTTCTTTCTCGGACGGCACCACCGTGGATGCCACCTCCTCCTTTCCCACCCGCCCGTTCGCCCACCTTCCCTCCCCCTACCCGCATCCCTCGACCCCCCGGTGGCGCCTAGTCATTCTCCACCTCCTCTTCTTCTCCCCCCTCCCTCCGCGGCGGGAGAGTGAAGACGATCGAGGCGACATCGGCCTATGTACCCGAGATTCATCCTGTCACTTTTCCTCCGGCACACTTTCTGTCCCGCATCTTTTGTCTCGTCGCGTCTCTCTTTGGCGCAAATTTCAATCCGTCTGTGAGTCGTGTTTGTTTGTTTTTTCTCTCTCCGGCTCCGATTCCCGTCTCACCATTTGTTGTTATAAGGATGTAGAGGTGGAAAGGAGTCGTGTCCTTGGGTTATTCCAGTCGACGGAGCTTCAGCTCCTCGTCCGCTTGTGAATGCCATTTTGAATTTAATTTAATGGTATTTGTCAGCCTACTTTTTAGTTGTGTAAGTGATCTATGTCGACCAAGATATTGAGTACATGTTTTCTACTAAGGGCAAGCAAAAGAATAGCCTCTTTTTGATTCCGGCCCCGAATTGGTTATGTACAAGAAAGATGGATGAAGAAATTGTATGATATTCTTATAAACGACGTCTTATTTCATTATAATTTAAGATAAGTGCACGATCATGTTAATGCCAATCATTTCAAGCCACACCATAAAAATACAATTGTCATCGCTGATTCAAGATTTGTGAGGATCTCAATAATACAATTAAGTTTTTTCTTCACCTCATTCAAGAGTTTTTATCTATGATTTTGCTATACAACCACCAATCGGTCTAATTATCAAAAGCAATAAATAATAGCATTATAATGTTCATTTTGACTTGGTAACCTTCTAGCCAAAAGTTATCTAGATTCGTGTATCAAAATTTTGAGGTCACTAAATGAGCAGATACAACTTTTTTTCATTAATCTTTCTTGCTGATGTCCTTGACGCTAACCAGGGGAAAAATTTTATTTGTGAGTCTACCTACTCTGCAGAGACTACCCTTCGTAAGCTTTGCGAGCAATCACATTGGAATCTTATGTGTACTCATCTACAAAGACGTCTTTATAAAGTATGTTTCACAGCTCACAAATGTCGTGAACAACACTGACTTAGGGTAAAATCGATTACGTATGCTGGCGGATGTAATTCAACCGTTCAGATTCGATATAAAAATTCGCATAATAAACCCTAATCGTCACCAGATCTCTACCGTTTGAAAGTAAAAGTCACCATGTGTAGAATACACGTAACCTTGATTGAGCGTTGGTTGTGGTTTCTCTCGGACAAAATTACTTAAGAGAGGCCCTTGAGACGGTCCGAGATGGGATCTCTTCGGGTTAACTTTCGCTTATCTTGCAGAGATTAATTAAGATTCAGCAGAGCCGCACGTCCACGTCAAGAGTTAAACGAAGAGACCATGAGACCCCGCACTCGGCCCCGGGGCAAATCCAATAAATAAAAAGGAAATTCTGGTCGCCCTCCATGTTCAACGTTCTTAAATCACATTCATAATTTGCTCTTTTTCCGTTTATTTGCCAAGGAGTGGTCGAAATTCATTTCTTTTGCTCTCTCTCTCTCTCTGTCTTGAGCCTGATCGGGGAGGAGCTGGAAATCGGTTGCCTTGGAGACAAGCCCTGCCTAGCTGGCTGGCCGACTACCCTTCGTACGGTACAAGGTCCTTTTTCGTGAAAAAGCGGTAGTCCTTCAGGAAAGTAATGACTGTGTAGGAATCATTGACTGCTAAAGGAGGAAGGAGGGGAAGGGAGGAGGGGGGTGGAATGGAAAGAGGAGGGCGGAGGTAGGCATTCGATTGCTGTGGGATAAGAATGTGTTGGTTGGGGCTTTCTTGGAGATAAAAAAAGATGCTCCATGGAAAATTTGAAAGAGAAGAAGGAAAAATAGAGGTGTCTAAGGGGTTGGGGAGAAATAAAAGGATACCTTGGTGTTGGTAAGATGCGCTGCGGCAGCGGTACTTATTTTTTGTGGGTATAGGTAGGTAAAAAATTTAAGATGTTCTCATATTCCAGTGCTCAAACGAACGGGAAAATTTTTTTGGTAAAAGGATTGGTTAAAAATGTACCGTTGTTCTCGCTGATTACCGTATTGCTTATAGGAATTCCGATTTCCGAGTGTCTCTTAGCTGATGAAGAGTTTCACCAATGCAACTGGAATAGCTTATTGTGCTTAATTAAATCAAAATTTGATCTCTTTTCAAAGTTATGGAAAATGTAGAATTGACATTAGAGAAAATTCAAACAAGATAATTAAATAAAGTTTTGGGATTTCAAATTATAGAAGGAAACAAAAATTTTATTTTCCGAATGGGCAGGTAGATAATGATTATTTTTCAATTAAAACTATTTTGATTTCAGTAAATATTACTCTACAATGAAGACGACTTATATTTATTCAAATTACTCTGCACATGTTACTTCCATTAAAAACTGAGGGCACATGTTTTGGCCACGTGGTTTTCGAGGCTGAAATTCTTTTTCATTGGTAAAGAAAGTTCTCGGCCACGACGAGGACGTGTCTAGAGATAAACATTGAATTTTATAGAAAAACGTTCGAATCAATGCATCACGACAAATGATTTAGGTAATAATATGTAAATAAGCGTGTAAAATTTTAAATTTAAAAATAAGATACTATAACTACAAAAGACGTGTTAATATTTGGATAGTAGGCCGATTTTAATGAATCGAGATGTTATCTAAAAGATGTATCTACTCCGAAAATAATTCTAGCTTAAATCAAAAATATAATATTATCTGAGTTTATCAGGAACGGAAGCATTTCCGGAGTGGTCTTAAAGGCCCATAGTTTTAGACTCCCTTCATTGTGTTACCTAACCAATATCTGTTATTGATAAATTAATGAATTATTTTAAATTTTAAAACGTGCACACACACATGGCTACTTTTATTTCAAAATTAAAATGGAATATTCTCGAATAACACAAAATCGAAAGGCGTTCATATTGGATATATTCAAGTAACATTTTTCTTGTTTAAGAGCCACAAAGAGTCAATGATATGCATTTTTTTAAAGAGAAGTTTACGTTGTTGTGGCATCATTGGAATATAAACTCTGGAGAAATTCATTGGTGTACCTTGAGAAAGCTTGTCTTCCTCGATTAATATTTATTCCGACACTCATGGCGTTTACACTAGAAAGCGAATGGCACCTTCCTGGAATCGTTTCCACGTTTCTATAACTAAGGAACCACAATTTCTACAAAAAATCGAATCGATTTCTTTTCAACTTCTTTTTAAACATTCTAACGAAACAAAAATTTCGGACATGATCGGACGAATGACTCAAAGAAAAATCTCCTTTTCTTACCTCCCCTTCACTTATATTTTCCTTTCCAAGAAGTGATATTATATTCCCTTTCAACTATCTCATTATTGAGCTGATTTTTCCTTCATTACTAGGCGGGATTGTTGAAATTACTTTCGTCTTATTTGAGCTCCCCCCCTCTCCCCTACCTCACCTTGCTTGGGAAAGCTTTTTGGAATACATGCGGACACCTTAAAAGCCCATAACTTGTGCGTGTAAAATCAAAGGTGGCATTAAAGGTCACCTTCGCTTATGGGCGGTGTAAAAGAATCCAGCTGTCTACAAAACGCATAATATTTCTTCTTTCGGAGATAGACGTGTTTCCTTCACGAAGTCACAAAAAAGAGCATATTTACGTGCTCGTCATTCGGTGTAATGAAGCCGAAATGCAGTATCACGAGATAATTTAAAATTTCATTTTAATTTTCTTTTGACACACGATAATTTTTAAAGCTCCGAAATAACACACTTTTGTAACAATAAAATAAAATGAAACACTTTATTCTCATATGTTTCCAAGAATATGCCGTTTCTAGCATATCTAGCAACCTTATGTCTATGCATTTAAATGGCAAACCAGAAAGACATACACTTACGAAGCAACTTCAAGATGTTCTTCTAAACTCTTATTCTTTGTCCAGTTAAAGAAAAATATGCATAGGAAATCATAAGCAAGGAAGGTGACAATAGTTTGGTGACATTATGAGGTAACAATGGGTAAAAATATTAATTCTAGATTAAGGAATGAATGTTTGCCAAAACAATTACGCAATACTGTATGAAAGCATTGCGAGAATCGTCACGGTGCGTAATTATTTTTCCCAAGCGTAAAAATTTGAAAAACATTTGAAAAGCTGGTCTTTTTTTTTGGTGGGTTCCCTAGGGAGCTGGTCTCTCTGACATCATGTGAATCGTTTTTTGAAGGGAGACAGGTCAGCTGCTTAGGTGATCAGTGAGTTGAGTAAGCCCTATCGTTTGGATGCAAACTTTTGTGAGCAGGAATTTATCAAATAATGATAAACTGGCATAATAACGATGACAGGAGAGGTCATAGTTGTAGATCTCGCAAAAAAACCGGATTAGTCCGAAAGAATTGCTGACATAATCGCCTACATAATTATTGAGAACACGATACCTATATAAATCGAATATTATGTGTATGTTTGATTACCAGCGTGGTCACCATAGTAAAAATTTCTCCTTGATAAATAGTACGAGGATGTTTTTTTAAAAAAATATGTAAATGGCCAAAGTCACAGTGAATGGAGGTTTTCTTTTGATTCAGGCTATTTCACTGGCGTCTCGAATATCGGACAAGTAAAATCGTCTCGGAGGCTTATGTCTGAGTTTTCAGGTTCTTGAGAGTCACTCTGGAGCCTTGAGGCGGGTGTAAGAATCAAAACCCAAAACATTAGTGATAATGGGGACATGGAACTGGTGTAAAACATGCAACATTTTTAACCGAGGCTTTTATACGACAAATATATTAACATGTAACTTTGAGGAGTTCCCTCAGGAGTAATCATACCGATGGCTTTAGCAGATAAGTAATGACTGTGCAAATGATATCATTCCTTGCCTTTGCATTATTGAGCACGAAATTATAAACCAACGCGTAAAAACAATAATTAAATAAAAATAATAATTAATCAAAAACAATATTAACTAATGTTCTCCACATTTGCTGAAATAAGCATATTTACTAATGATTTAATTTCGTACAATTCATTATGGACATTGAATTAATTCTCCCATCAAATCCAATTCAATACTTTCTCCAAGTGTATACTGGTTAATCGCGTAAACGAATGAGGTATGAAAACACTATAAACACAGTAATCAACCGTCGGTCGGTCGGTTTGGTAGGTGATGTTAGAGTTCACCCAGTACTAAGCCCTATACGGCAAGTGTAGGGGGACAAGTTCCTTTCCCTGCGCCGGTTATGGTTTCCCAGGAAGACCTGGTACGCGAAAAATCACATAGCTTGGGTGGAGCTGCAGGTGCCCAGAGTGCCTTGCCCGGGAATCGAACCCGGGACCCTCCGGTCAGCAGTCCAATCCTCTCCCCCCTGGTGTACCGCGATCCACGGTTGAGGTAAATCCACAGGTATACCGCTTAGGAAAAGGTTCAATCAAATTGACAGAGGTTACGAGAGAAAGAAAAAATTGGAGCAGGAGGTATGTGAACGGAATTAAACATGATCTCGTTTAAACTAATGTGTTGTTCCGCGCGTAAACTATTCCATTTTCCTTTAAAGTATGTCATTATAAGAGTACATTCATATCCATATCGGTGAGGTGCCGTATGGCCTTCTGGAGTTGGGTTTTTCTTTCATTCGCTTTGAAAAATATTGGTTTGCGTCTCCGTGAGAAAATTACAACAGGATCCGCATGATCTGGATGTGTGAAGCAGTTATTTTCCATCATAGTTTTATGAGAAAATTTCAATAGGGTGCTTTTCATCAAAATTTTTTACTTTTTACGAAATGCGTGTGAAATGTGGATATTCTGGCTAAGTTTAATTTAGTTTAGGAAATAAATCAATCAGTAAATAACCATTTCTATTGACTTAGAAGAGTGTTCTTTTTCACCGAAACGATCTATTTCACACATTTTACTACTGAGAAACATAAGCTTAGGTGCGAAAAAATAAATATATCAAATTTTTAAAAATATTCAACTATGTATATTAATTTTTATGTACGCGATTAATCAAGATGTGGAAAATTTCTATCAGGATTGAAAAAATAAATACAATATTAAAAACTTTTACATATTATCCAGTTTAAACTCCAATATATTTTTTCTCTGAGTAATTCATGGTAAAAAGAACACATGAAATAATCATATGCCTAAATAATAATCCCGACTTAGCGCCTACACGTGCTTCTATAAATGATAAGGTTAAACCTTCTTTGTTTCATTGATTTGAAGTTGGGGAATGAACTCTTTAAGTACAATTATGATATATTTATTTTCCAAGATTCATGTAATACTCTAAGAGACTTATCTATTTAAATAGTCGCAGTAATGAATAGCAATCTTTATTTTTTATCGGATTTACTTTTTTTGCTTTTTTTATGATTAATTACGAACCCGTTTCATGAGGTGAATAGACGGAATAATTATTACCAGCTTGATTACTCCCTTAGATCCACTTTTAATTGGTCTCTTCATAACTGGAACCTTAATTGAACCATGGTGGTGATGAACTAGGTGAACGAATGACCGGATGAGCTGAAACTTATTTAAAATTCCATTTCTTTCGACTCCTAATTGGAATGAATCTTATGAAATTTAGTCTTACGGCTATTATAAATATTGAATTCAAATGAAATATATGTTTTAAAATAAATAAGGGGAGTTTTCTTAGGCCTCATCGGATTTGGTGTTATTTCGGAAGATAAGAAGCACCAATGCCATGCGTCAACAAATGTCCGTTTGAAATTCTCAAAACTATTTCTTGCTAACATTTTCCGGTCCTACATTTGGATTTGTTATACTTACTCTGTTTTTTTTCAACCAATTCTTCCATTAAACCTAAAGGGAAGTGCAACTTCAAAATTCTTAGGTAAAACGAAAACAATATCAATCAATGCCACGTATCAAATTTATTTATTTTAAAAAAGCCGATTTGAGTAATGCAAATTATTCGGTTTACAGCCTTTAAGATGCTCTGACGTTAAGAATCATTTTTCTCATTCCATACGGCATAAAAGGTAGAGCAATAGGTATTTTGTTTTAATCTGCTTCATCTGTATAAGATTCATATAATTTATTCCTGTATCATTGAAATTTATTCCCTTAATTATTTCGGTCACATCCCTCACATTAGGGACATGATGTCTATTTAGAATATAATAATTTATTAAAAAAATACATTTAAAACTAAAAATACACTTAGATGAGATCGGTGTTTTATCATCTACTATAATAAGGTTAGTGCATTAGCGCTATTCTAAATGAAAAATGTCAAATCTAGGTAGTCGGTTCACTGGGACCTAACAACGTCAAATTGTATGTCTCTTCCACAGGAATTCTACTGTATCACGGACTCACTATTCTTTGCCAAGTAATATTTCCTTTTTTCAATTCTTCATACATTTTACCTACCTTCGTGCCTTACAAAAAGCCTATTCTCTCCATACACCTTTTTTGCTCGTCCGTCACGGCCATCAGTATCCCATTGCCTCTCAATGTTTCTTTCACCTACTTATTCCGACCTCTTTGGATTTATTCTTACATATTCCTTTCTTCTTCCATAATTTTAAAAGTAATAAACTTTTACTCTTTCTCCGAAAGTTTTTTAAAAATATTTTGTAGAAATATTTATCTAAACTTTTCACGTCATAGAGACTCTTATTCTTCATATAATTCTTCATTTAAATCTTCTTTGATATTCTTTTATCTCATTATGTTTTGAATGCTCGATGAAAATCATTCAAAATTTTTATTTCTCTTGAAGGAACCCGTGAATCGGTTTCAAGTGATTCTACTAATCAATGAATGACCAAGCTTCACGGAGAGTCGTTGAATTTTAAATGAATACTTGACACAATGCTCGTATTTATTTAATCACTGAAAATATTTTTCATGGAGACTAATGTGCTACGAATATTTTTGACAAAATATCTTGCGGAATGATGTCACACTTCATCTTAAAACTGTCTGCATAGAGAACTATTTGAATTTTTAAGTTTTCATCGATTCAATCTCTGCAAAAAAATGAGTTTTATAAAGACAGACGAAAAGAAAAACACGAGCGTCAACTTGCTGACGAATTTTCCTGCCATAAAACTATTAAACTGACTCATTTAAGGTTCCCGACTTGGATGGGCAAAATATACGATGGTTGTCTGAAAGTTTTCTGACCTAACAAAGATACAAGAGATTTTTTCTGAAATTTTCTGAGGTCGGAAACTTTTCAGACCACCCTCGTATATCAAAATCTATCCAACTTAAATATAAATTCGTTCAAATAGTAACTGTAGTAACTGCAACGCAATCCTCGTGCTAATCCAACTGACGTCACGCACCTCTGTCAATTCTCTCCCTTCGATTACTCTGAACGACAAGATGAAGCAAGCACACCAACGAGCCGCAAACTTTCACTCTAAACACCCTCTTGATTACACCTTTCCACTTCCTTGCCCTTCCTTTTACTTTCTTCATTCATTCCTACAGCGCTTTCTACCCCCTTCGTTCTCGAACGTGATCAATAATTCACGGAAATGACTCCATCAAACTGCAGGACACAATAACAAAACGGTAAAGAGATGCTTGATTTTTTCCAACGATGCCAAAAATTTAACAGCTGTTGTCATGTTCAAAGATCCCGTCCTATTTAAGAAGCTGGATTACGTCATTTCTTCAAGAAAACTCGTAGCAAGGTAAAAAATGATTCTTATTATGTGAAATATATGAAGAAATATCCAATTTAATCGGTAAGTCGTAAATATCAAAAATATAATGCTTCGATAACGTTCGTAATTTAGGGTTGGTGATATTGCTAAATGAAAAATATCAATACCGAATTGTAATAAATGATCGAAGAATAAGACGACCTGCCTTCTCTTGGTTTTTTCCAACAATGACCAAACGTTAACTGTGTCTTCGCCCTTTTATTGACATATATCGTGTTCATTTTCGTAATTCACCTTTTTTACATTCGTAATTTCCGTAGTTTGTATAAAAATTAGACTCGATCATTGGTAGGAATGGATACCTGATGGGTAATTTTATTCCTTACCTCGTAAAATTTGCCAACTAATCTCGATAAAGCTATATACATACACGTAATATCCGGCAATCCGCCGCAAAGGTGTGTGTAGGGTGGAACCGGTGAACGTCTACTGCCTAGCAAAATTAACCTTGGTCTCCACACTTTCAAAGAGCTTTTCATAGAGCTCGGAAGATACTAACATCCATTTGTCTTTCTTGTGTATCCTATTTTAGCTTGTAAAAATTCCATGACTCTTTTTGCTGCACTGACTTCTTTCATATCCTTTCCTCCAGATGTTGCCTAATAGGAACAATCACTTCAGATTTCCAAATAATATGGGATGCGAGAGGAACGACGATCATTTTTTCCAATGCACCTACATCTTTCACTTTTTGACGTATACAATTTTTTATACTGGTCTGGCGTATTTAGTTTGACTCGAAAATTAAATTAGCAGCCTGTGAAATATAAACTGAAAATTATTCTATGCTCTTACTAAATGAACTAGCACCGAATTCAGGTGACTTATTCCCTCATTTCATCAAAGTAACCACTATAAAAGATTTTTTATCAGGAAATAATAAAAAATGAAATGATTTTTGTGCAACGAAGCGCTAAAATATCAAAATGTTCATGATTATGAGAGACGATTATGAAATTAAAATTATGGCTTTATTTAGTTGGTTTTTTGAGGCATGACTATATGGGATCTATTCATTTTATGTGGAAAAACTATGCATTTCTAATGCCTCAGTGTTTTATTTAGACACCACTCGGGTTTCGACGGCCAACGTCATCACCAGGTACTGAATCATACGGCCGTTAATCTCTCAGTAGGTTGCACTCAGGTAGGGGGAGCTGCAGGGTCTGTGACTAAGCTACGGGCTATTTGATAGTTGGGAAGTAATTTCACGTTTAATATTAAGAATCCTCATTAGGCATTAAACGAAAAGGATTAATTTTTTATTTTAGCCAGGTCTAGGAGAAAGCTGAGCCCCGTATAGTTAACATAAAAAAGATCTCACCAATGTGAACTCCACAGAGTTGTTTCTGATGGTGCCTTAAATCTCTCAATACACGTGGACAAGGTGCATGACCTGATTCAGTGAATAATTATCAAACATATTCAGCCTTGACGAGGGAATCATTCAAGTAAATCACCACTTGCAAATGGGAACAAGATAATTAGTTGCATTAAAAAAATAACTGTTGAAAAAACTCCGTTACCGTAATTAACTAGATGAAAAATTATATAATGATGGTTCCGTGAAGTAAATTGTCCAATTTTATGAATTTCACGTCAATTATACCTTGATACGTATTTTGCATGTTTTTCTCGACGTTTTAGTACGTATTTATAGCTACATTGGATTCATCCGCGTGGGACTGGCGTAACGACAAAATTCCTTTCCTCTCAAGCCTGTATTTAGAAGAATACATTAGTGTTTTTTTTAGTCATTCGACCACAGGAAACTATGTCATCAGTAGCACAAGAGTGGTATCCCAGTGATGTAGTTTGGTGTAACTTGATCTTACAATGCAACAATTTCAGAGTGTAAAAATCATTCGCCATGACCGGGATTCGAACCCGGATCCCTCAATGTCCGGTCGAGTGCTTTAGTCAGTTAAACTATCGAGGCGTCCTCTTAAACTCTGAAAATCGATCCGGGTTCGAATCCCAGTCAAGGCGAATGATTTTTAGACTCTGAAATCGTTGCATTGAAATGCACATTAGCGAATGACTCCGTTAATAGTCACTGTTGCGGCATCTCCCACAGTTTTTTTGGAATTTGATCTAAGTTAACTTCGTATTTTGCTTGAAGAAAAGTCAGGGGTAAGTACAAATATTGTTTTCTTGCATATAATTTTATCGCGGCGTTTAGCCATAATCTGCAAGGACATCTTACCGTTTAATGATATCGATTGTTATTTGATGTGTTAGAAATCACTCAGTACTAAATTCTGTGTCCCCTCATTCGTCTTCACGAGCTATTGCCTCTACATGTTGCAAGTATTTGTTCACATACACTTTAAATTTTCGGTTTTTCAATTATGTTTGCAAATTTTAATACTTTTCATCCCTCGCAAATGTCCAAACACACATTATAACATGCGCATTTTTCTTCAAACACAAACATCACACACACACACACACACACACACACACACACATATATATATATATATATATATATATATATATATATATATATAAACATAAACATAAACATATATAAAATACATATATAAACATATATATAATATATATATATATATATATATATATATATATATATATATATATATATATATATATATAACACTTTCCGAAAGCCTAACGGACGTGAATAATAATGTATAACACTTAGCAATAGTGGACACAGACAAAAACACAGAAACACACGAAAAAGATACTCACTAACTTTCGAATTTTCGGTGGTCGTAGCCACCTTCATCAAGGAAGAGAGGGAGAGAACTCTTTTGTGTGTTTCTGTGTTTTTGTCTCTGTCCACTAATGCTAAGTGTTATACATTTTATGTATATATATATAAATATGAAATATATGTATATAAATATATATATGTGTATGGATGTATATGTATATATTTATATATATATATATGTATGTATGTATATATATATATATATATATATATATATATATATATATATATATATATCGAATAATCAAAGATAGCGGAATGATACCAGAAGACTTAAAGAAAAGTATAATGATTGCAATACCGAAAAAACCGTAAACAGATAAATGCGAAGAGCACAGGACGTTGAGCCTGGTGACCCAAGCATCAAAACTCCGTGCTCAGATATTTAGGCGAAGAATAGAAGGAAGGATAGAAGGAAACCTCTAAGAAAAACAACTCGGATTCAGGAAAAACTGAGGAGCAAGAGAGGCAATTCTCAGCTAGAGAGTTCTGACCGAAAAAATGAGACACATAAATAATCCATTAAATGTCGTATTCGTGGACTTGGAGAAGTCCTTCGACAACGCCGAATGGAACAAGATGTTCAAGATACTAGAAGCGCTTGGATTGGACTACAACGGCAGAAGAAATATCCATTACCTCTTCAAGAATCAGGTTACAACAATGCAAACTAAAAATGGAAGATTAATAAAAGCCAAAATAAACTAAGGAGTAAGACAAGGATGCAACCTCTTCCCTCGCTGAAGATTAAATGGACAGGCAAAGTAAGGAACGAGGAAGTATATACAGGAAGGTTAGGAAGTATATACCTGAAAAAGAGCAGAAGAGGATAGGACTATATGGAGAATTCTACGGCAGAGAATTAATAGATTGATTGGGCAAACTGACGCATAATATGTTGATTAGGAATATAATAGAAGGAAAAATAGGATGTAAGATTCCACGAGGAAGACCAAAAGACATTTACATAGGACATATTAAGAAGGATGTAAAATAGAGAGGGTATCAAGGATTGAGGGAACTGACATTGAATGGAGTAGAATGGAGGACTGCAGTAAACCAATCTTAGGATTGCAATAATGATGATGGAAGCAAAAAACTGATGGAAGGACATTTGAATCCATTTGAGGCCAGCAGCTTACCCTCAGAGATATTATAACGGTATCGCAATCGTATTGGTCTTATTTGCAAGTAACAGCGCAAAAAAATATTGAATTCATAATTGCTTTTCAACATTCTTTCCGTTCACCGCTCATACAAATGACTTCGACCTTTCCCTTTCGTCGGTCGCTACGCCCAAAACTACCCCAAACTCTCATAAAATGCCTCCGTCTCCCTGGGCTGTATTCATATCCGGCTATCTCACCGAATGCTAAATATTTGTATCTGTGCGTATACCACCAGATGTTTCATAAGGTGCCATTTGCAGGCAAAGTCTTTAGCTGTCCTTGTGGTTACGTTAACCAACACAAACAGCTGGTAAATAGCTCTTAAGGAAAAGTTTTTCAATTATAACATACATGATTTAGCCTGTTTTGGTCATTTTCTCATTCACTCAATAGGATTCAGCATACATATCTCAATTACTAGTTAAGTAAAATGAGCATTAGTCTTATAATTATTGGGAGTCTACCGATTATGGTAGGATTTTGATAGACATTTACTCAACTGACCTGACCTCACGGTGCATTAAAATGTTCTTCAATTCATCATACATTCTGTAACCATTCACTCCGTCTTACATGCCTATCCTAGCATGCCTAATATTGCAAATCTGTTACGTGGGGTTAGGTGGTAGAAGAGTCTCCATAGTCTCAATCTTGCCCCGAAATAAAAACGACTGTTATCTATTTGTCTATCTATCCATCCTTTTCCTCCCCTTACCTCGTTAGCCAAACGTTCTCCTCTCATAGTAGTAGTTTTGAGGGGAGGCGACCGACAGCTAAGGTCATTTGCGCCATAGGGGAAGGACAGGAAAGGATGAAGGGTGGAGAGAAACCCGGCGTCGGCATTAGCCTACTCTTTACGAAAGGCGCCAAGGGGTCCGCAGTTTAACGTCCCATCCGACGGACGGCGTACTCCCTCAAAGTGCCCTCCACAAAGCACCTCAAGTAGGGATCGAGATACCTCTGAAAAATATTCAACACCGCCGGGATTTGAACCCGCGCCCTCAGGGTGGGAAGCCAGTACGTTAGCCCCCGCACCATCTCGATCCCCTCTCCTCTCATTAACAGTCTTCGGGTCATACTCGCATTGCCAATCAAAATGCTCTGCATCCATCTTTTCTGCCCCTAAATAGATATATACACAACCTATCCTTCTGCCGCAAACGGCTCATCGGTTTTTAATTGTTGTCAAAAAAATAGTTTATTTATAGGAAACTTATCTTTGGTTCCTCTCGTCAGAAAGTAATGAGGCACCCTGAGGTCACAGTGCAACTCTTTTGAAAAATAACCTATCCAAAATTTACTCGTTGAAAATATTCTTCGCCGTACTTTCCATAAAGGTGTGGTAGCCTAGGCAGAGCTTTCACCTTCCCAGCGGAGGATCCGGCTTCGATTTTGGGTGACGCCTCTGTGTACCTTAAGCTAACTACCCATAAACCATCTGATTTTACGGGTACTAGATCTTTCTGGGAGACTACGGGTGGCAATGGAAATAAGAAACTGGCCCCCTTATTGCCCTATTGACGTATTAATATCACACGTCGTGTAGGGCTTAGAAGTAGATGAGAGCACTGTATTCATTCATCAAACCATCCTTTGGATTGATAACGATGGTATTTATATTTACACAAAGTACCCATAGCCGGACGTTTTTGTAATACAGAAAGAAAAATTCATCAGGGGGAAGATAAGAATAAGTTTTAGTTTTTCTTTGGTCTTGGACTCAAGTCTATGCTTGTCGGTTCCAAATTTCTGAGCTGTCTCAAGTCAGTTCTAGGGTTCAATGTTAGGGTTCTCTTTGCGGTATTAAAAAAATAGAATTCTGCATCAGTTGCCATGCAAAAGATAATTGAGGGGTTTTAACCTGTGATTTAATACCGGGGACATTTGACGGAATGCAGGGGGACAGGAAGTTTTGATGTGTGGAATGACTTATTGTAATGCATGGTTTTGTGCTTGCAGAGTACTTAGTAAAAGTGTGATAGATGGGGCTTAAAAAGGTAGCCACGTCTAAGTAAGCTGATCCACCAAAAAACCCACCTTGAAGGTTAGACTACTCTTAAAAACAAGAAAAAAAGTTTTTGGTCCGGTTTCCTACCCCATCCAATCATCATTATATTCATTCAATTGGCTCCAATCTTATTTTTTCTCAAGTCTCACGAAATATTTCACAAAGCACGAATTGTCACTCACTGGAAGTCACAAAATCACTTTAGAAAAACTTTCGAATAATATCATATTATATCTTCTTTATCTTAGGATCTATCTATCTGTTATGTTTTTGTTAGAAGACATAAGAGAATTATTGGTACCATGTGTCCATCGGAGACCTACATTAACCGGTAGATTACCTATAAATATAATAATCTAGGATTCAGCGTTAAAGCTAGTGAAATGGGAAACGTAGTGCCTTACATACGTAATAAACGTAAGTTGGTCGTAACGTTATGGCAACTGACTTCCGTCACTGGAGTTCAAGTCTCAGTGGTGATTTAAATATTGGTTTTAATGCCATCATTTAGCTGAGTGGTGCAATGAGAATATTCCATTTGCAGTTGTGCAACCCTTTTTGCAATTTCTAGGTTCATTACTGCCCCTGAATTTGTTGCCATCTCCCATCATTCAATGAAATTTCCTCTACTCTGGTCAATCATCCTACCAAAAAAGAGCCAGTGTCTCTAGCAACGACTATATCACCACTTCAACTCAGCCTAAATGAATGCCTCCGTTTTTTGATTAGTAACCAAATGTTTAAAATCATTTATCGCCTCATTTAATGATGACTTCTGGCGGGTGGAAATAATGTTGACACAGGTAGATAGCGTGCCACTCTTTTTAGGAACCAGATATTTGTGTTATGAGGGATATGCGTGAGACAATTTAGTTAGGACAAGACGTAAATTATAAATATTATAATATTATTATTATTAAAAATACATAAAACCAAATCAAACATCTCAGAACAGGTCAAATACTTGGGTGTTGCACTGGCACCAAACCGTGGTACACACACATTAGAGGAATATGTATGTTATCCTTAAAAAAAAAGCTAGGTTTCTTTAGACGTGTCGTAGGAAAATTCAATTTAAAGGTGATAAGAGAGTATTGTTACTTATCTTTAATTAGAACACAAATAGAATACGCGGCATGATTTGGGATTCATTGAAGAATTAAGAAATTGAATAACATTAAGAGAAAATCCGGTAGATGTTTGAAATTCCTACAAGATGAGATGAAGAGTCACGAGTATGTTATTAGGAATAAAACTGGAAGCTCCTTGGTTCTCGAAGACATCAGGCAAGGCTTTAAAAACTTCAGAATGTTGGCAGCAGAGCTGTTTTTCTTGTGACGTCGAGAGGGTTATTATGAAACCAAATTATGATGGTAGATTCGACCAACCGGGATAAAATGTCCGTCACAAGTACTCCCCTACTTCCTACGATGCGCAATCATGACATGATCGAACCCAAGAGCTTGACAAAATTAAATTAATTTAATTGCTAAAATGTTATGAATTAATCAATTGCAACAATAACTTATTTTATATATATAAATATATATATATATATATATATATATATATATATATATATATATATATATATATATATATATATATATATAGTACAATACACAGTAACACATAATATAGAAACACAAAAAAAGAGAACACTCACACGTATTTTCTTGATATTTCGACGGAAACAATCCGTCTTCCTCTGAAGATGTAGAAGTAATGACTCATACTATATATATATGTATGAATATATATATAGTATATATATATATATATATATATATATATATATATATATAGGCATGTTTTTTTCACGCCAATTTTTGTTTATGAGCTAAAATTACGACCCCTGTGTGACAGTTTACGGGATATTGTGTAGATTTAATTGCCCCACTCATTCCATCAGTGGTAGTAATCCATTGGAACCATTCAATTGACCTGCATATCATTTTAGTCCTGGAGGATTTATTCTCTGACTCCTTGCCTCTTCTGCTCACCTCAAACATTGTGTCGGTGAACATATCCCAAGACGAACGAAGTTCCCGAATATGAAGTGTGCTTGTGCTTGGAAGTGCACCATCCAAATACACACACGTGACATGTGACACCGCATACGTGATGTCCTGGAAGGCTGCTGACGTCACAGTCGCATACCTCACGTGAGGTGACGAACCTCATGAGAGAGGGTCACACCAAAACAGTGGCATCTATCTGAAGGTGACATTCACATCTGCGACGGACCGAATTTTTTCAGTTTGGCCTCAGAGAATGAGGTCGACATGTGGTGTTTTCACTTGTGGGACGCTCCAGACTGTGCTAATTAGTGTCTCGAATTATTTAGGAACACCTTATTGAAGGTGAAACATTAAATCAATGTTTTTCCTGAAAGTTCACAATTTGTATAGCTTAGAGCTAAGTAAATTACAGTTACATACATGTGGGTCGCGGTAGTACAGGGGTAGAGGGTTGGACTACTGACCGGAGGGCCCGGGTTCGATTCCCGGGCAAACCTTTTTCAGGCAAAGCTGCAACTCTACCGGCTTCGGGTACCAGGTCTTCCTGGGAAACCATAACCGCCACAGGGGAAGGAACTGGCCCCCCTACCCTGATGTGTGAATTTCACACGCTGCATTGGGCTAAGTACTGGGTGAACTCAACCATCACCTACCAAACCGACCTTTGGTTTAATTACTGTGTTTATGGTTTATATATATATATATATATATATATATATATATATATATATATACACACACATTCAAATACGAAATCCCGCTATACGGTGAACAAATGCTCATTCACATGGAAATACATATAAGGAAAACGGATAGGACCATATATTAAGGATGAACACAGTAGAGGTGGGGAATTCGGAATCGAACGGACCACAAGAGTAAAATATTTCCTTGACCGGGACTCGAACACCGGATCTTTCCACTTACCGGGCGGATGCTCTAACCACTTGAGCTATCCAGGATACGTAAAGGATAGTAGGTTAGCAATCATCTGGCTAAAAATTCGGGGCACTCGGTTGCTTAAAACATTGCAGATTTCAGTGTACATTGCGTTTCCTGGATAGCTCAAGAGGTTAGAGCATCCGTCTGGCAAGTGGAAAGATCCGGAGTTCAAGTCCCGGTCTAGGAAATATTTTTACGCTAGTGATCTGCTTAATTCCGCCATCCCCACCTCTACTGTGTTCGTACTGTGTTCCTATCCCTCTTCCTTACATCTGTTCCATGTGAATGGGTATTTATTCGCCGTTTGGCGGGATTTTGTGTTTGAATGTGTGTGTGTATATATATATATATATATATATATATATATATATATATATATATATATATATATATATATATATACACACACACATGCATACACCGAAAAATTTGCAGGAGGGGAAAAACTGCTTCTCTTGAGCAGCAAATATCACTTGCAAAATGGTTTAGCCATGAGGGTGAATCCTAACAACTCCTATCAAAACCGACCTTTGCGACCATTTCTTTGACAATAATCGCAATAAAAGATAAAATAAATAATTTTTCTACTGTTGTTTTTGGGAATTGACATTCTGGTTTTTAATTCATCGCCATGTATAATTCCTTAGTTTCGGGATTTCCTTTCACATTTTCGTGAGCAGGCGGAAGTCTATCGATTAGGGGTTGTACACCCCTTGCCAGTCAACTTAGGACCCACCTATCTCGTTTCCCTTCATTCATGCCGAAGATAGTGCCCAGTCTTTCCGACCCCATCCTCACCCTCATCTCGTCTCATTTTTACCTCTCTTTTTTGCCTCGAGCGAAAGGAAATTTCCCTATCTTTCTTCAAATTTGATCGATGACCGCCCGCAGGACGCAGACCCACTGCCCGCCCAGCCCGGGGAGGATTACGTGTTAGGCTTCTTGGGGACTGCGAAGGGATAACCATAGCCTAAGGAAGCGTAATTTTTTCATCCCCTTCAGTTATGAATATCGTAACTCCAAGAAAACTCATGATTTTGACACCCAAACACAAATTTTCGAAAGTAAATAAAGTCAATCCTTTTCGTTTGGACGATTATGTAGGATCGAGGGCATTGTGTCATGGCCGATTCTGCGCTAATCAGCGATCTCCTGACGCGTGTTTCTCCGTGCCCCAGGACAAATAGTACCGCATTGACTGCAGATGGCGTTTTCTACTATTGGCCTTGATGGTTTTCAAATGTAATTTGTCGATTTGTTTTCCATTCGACTCCCGCTGTGAACCCTTCAACATTATTCATTCGATTGTTTGCGTCTTACATATTCTGTAATTCCATCACTTAACTTCATTACTATCGTTTTTGTCTCAAATCCACGTCGCAAAAAATAAAGGGTCAGGCCAGGAAGCGGGCGCCCGACCTCTTAATGGATTAAAAAAAAACAGTCCAAGTACTCCGCTACGGTGGCATGAAAATGAAAGGAAATACTACTAACTTTATTTCAATTCCACCCTCTTGTCTCTTGAGTCACTCGTGAGCATGGTATCGGAATTAGGAAATAAATTTAATGATGTCACAACATTTTCTTGATTAGCTAGCTAAGGTTTCAACTAAAAAAATCAAGCATTAAAAATCATCGTTTTTGTTCTAGTAAGAATGAGGCTAGATATTCCCTTCTTCCAGCTAACCCCTCGTCATTTATGAATACGTAAATAATAATTACAGAGGAAGTTTAGAAATAATGATATTGATTATAAGGAGACACCGAAATGTAATTGCAGTGCCATATAGAAATATAGAGGCTTGTAATGCATTATGTAAATTTTTCAAATATCCAAATAATTATCTCGTTTACTCTTACCTCTATATGTAATTGAAAAGAATAAATATTTTAATTTATTCTTAATGTTTGACACTGCTGTTATAATTCTGGATCATGTTACTTTTTTTAAAAATCAGTCATTAATCATTGAAAACATAGGAATAACTAGACACGTCAAGAGCGACAGGAATAGTACGAAGTTTATTTTATCTAGAAAAAAAAGATTTCTAAAGACAGTTTTACATGCTAAAGTGCACATGCTTTATTACGATAGGTACAGTTTAAAGAAATGATGTATTTCGAAGTGAAATGAAGTTTAAAAATAATATCGTGATCATATTTTGAGAATAATATTAAGAAGTTGAAAAAAAGGAAATAGATATTGTAAGAAATGTTATGCTATGGCTATTTGAAACGAGTTGAGGTACGTCTAGCGAGATATGTTTTCTGATGGATTCCGAGATATATAGTCGTCATTACTCGCTCCAGTTACTGGTGTGTAACGAAGAGAATTCATGAAATAATTGCACAGTATGTTTGAGCAATGGCAAGCGAGATTAATCAGCTGTATTTTGACGTGAGATTTATCGTGTGTCGATTTATAATTCTCCCTAGGCTTTCCTTTTCATTCTTCACGTATTTCTACTAATATGTGGTCAGCCAGTTCATTTAGGAAAAAACTGCTATGTGATTGTGTGGTAAAGAGTATGAGTACGGAATTTTGAGTTCTCCAAGTGTGCATTGAAGGACATACCTATCATGAGCAACACGTTAACACGTAATATTATTGCCTCATTCATTCGAACTACGAATTTGTTTATCCTTTTGAAAGTGAATTTGATTGGGAGATGGAATTATGCAGATGTAAGAGAAATCATCATGAAATAATTATTTCTACGTCATTTTCATAGATCTAGCCATATTTTTCAAACAACTTGATGCACACTTTCAAACTCTAACCGCTAAGCTGTTTATATCAATCTTTTTTGTTTTAATCTGTTTTTTTTTAAGGTTGGGTCACATCAGAATAGGTCCCAAAATGTTAGCAGTTTGACTTATGGTGAATGTGAAGGTAAGCATCGTGTAACAAATCAGTTTCTATTATTTTCATACAAAATTGGGTTTGGGTTACGTGAGAAAAATTATAGTATTCAACAAAGTTCTACGTGCTTGACGCACCCGTTCATAGCACCGGTTGCACAACTCACAGCGAGCCATTTCTGAAGAAAGGTTTATGTGAAATACACTGAAACTATTGCTCGTATTATGAGGCACAAGGAATCGTTTTGCTATATTTTCTCATCAGATAAGATGCATCTCAAATATATGTTTTATGAGTGACCTATTCACCAACAAAAATTATAAAATTTCATTATCTTACCCCTTCATTCATTCAAGAGGCCCAACGTCTTAAAGGTGGGTTTCGGATGGTCCGTAACGAGCATATGTATTAACCTCCACGTATTGCAAGAACTTCCCGTTTCTTTGCACTACTTTTTTTGCGAGTCTTTCTGCCACTACAGTGAATATGTTCAAGGGCAGTGTGAGGAAAGATTCACTACAATTTGATTTCCGTTTTCTAATATTCTATGCGAAGGCTTTGAATGGTAATGAAAAGAGAGAGACTGCCTAAGTCAGTAACACGAATCATAACAATTAGGTACCTTGGTATCAAGCAGTATTTGAAAAAGTAAAAAAAGATAATCATCATTATTTACCCCTTAGGTCAACTATTACTGGTAGTAAAGTGGTTAAAATCCGTTAAATTAAACGAATGAATAAATCCTGGCGACAGAAGGTAAATTGCAAGCAGTTTACCACATTCGCTTATTGTAGTTTGCAAACAGATTGTTTTTACGTGTACCATGCATTTCTGCTATTTCACTCTCGCTTTTTAAAATATCTTACTCTCCAATTTGCGATAGGTATAGTCAGTGGGTTTTCATTTATAACTGATAGAGAGTAGTAGAGATGGCCGGTTCTTTAATCAGAAATAGACGTGTAATCAGAAGTATACATGACTTAGATGCGGTAGTGTATTAATTGAATTTCATGGCAAATGTACCTGTAGTTATCATCATCTACATTATAAGAATTATTTTGCATATTTATTTTAACTAAAGATAAAGAACAAATTATTTTTCTCACGTTGTATGCCTGGTGTTTAATCACCCTTTTAGTTACCCTAAAGTTGGCTTGCTTGGTTCCATGTAGATTAGATGCAGATGTCACAAGGGTTGAAACAACACGTTCATCAAATAAGGGATAGATGTATCTCTCCTCTAATAACCTCCCCCCTCTTCACAGCTCCAAAAGAGGGTTCTCGCGAGAATGGAAAGGGTCAGGCAAAAACACCCCAGAGTGACCAAAAATGCACTAAGCTGATGGGCTGAGGAGTGTTAAGATGAGGAGGATTAAGATGAGGAGATAGCGAATTGTGATGAAATCACTCCAGCCGTTAAATTCTCCGTGAATTCCAGCAAAAAACTACTCGAACTAATGTTTTTGTTATAATCGAAATTTTCCTAAAATATTTTATGATCTTATTTCATTTAATCAGGCATTAGTCCTTCCGCTGTTCTTTGTCCGTTTACGTGAAGAGCCAACTTAATTAAGATATAGAATTTAATTTTATGCATTACACGTTCTTGAGTTAACAGTATGCCACAGAGAGGATGGGAACGTTATTTTAAGGAGCTGCATGTATAATTTGTGGAATAAAATTGTAATTTCAAATAATTTATGATACTTGTCTTGACATACACAATTATAACCAACACTATTAATATTAAAATAAGCTGTATTAAGAATACCCGGTGATTTGTTTGAAATATCATCCCGAGTTATCCCGTTTTCTACCATTCCTTCCATTTCATCATCTCCCCATATTCTGACGTCCTTCATCACGAGCTGTCAAGATTTATACCCATAAAACTTTCCTCTGTACTTCTTTTTATTTCTTCAAATATTTTCTTTGGCGAGTTATCGCTCCTCATGTTGTGCCCAATTACGAGGGCTGTTTGCTAAAAAGTGACAATATTTATTTATTCGTACCATATGTTGACAAAAGCTTAATTTTTAATGGATTCAAGTGTAGTAAGAGTTGCAATCAATTTATTTTCTAGCACTGTAACAAAAATATTGAAACAATCACGTTTCGCTGTGGGTTGCCCTCGGCAACGCAGATTCCGCGTCACCGTCTGCTCACTTCAACCAGCTTCTCTACGGGGTGCAAGCACGCGGAGCAAGCACGGTTTCCACCTTCACCCAGAGCGAGTACTTAAAAAGAGACGGCGTGTAAATGGCTCTTTGGGCGTGGTCGCCAACTGATCGAGGGCGTCGTCCCTCGACAGATGCGGGAGGGTGTGGGTGAATGGCGCTGGGCTCTGGAGGGGGTGGGGAGAGGGTAGTCCCGGTGTGAGCGCGTGCGCTGCGAATCGGAGGGCAGGGTGAATGCGAAGTTGGATTGTCTTGAGAAGGTGGGATCGAATCAAAAATTATGTATTCCCCTCTCTCTTCTTCTCACTCCTCACCCCCCTTTAGGAAACACGGAAGTTATCAAAGAGTGGTGGTGATGAAGAAATAGGAGCACTCATATGTCCCCAGAGGTTTTGATTTCGATTCGTCATCCGAATACAATTGATATATCGCGAAATACTCACGAATGGTCGGGAGTGAATATCGTATCGATGTTTTTAATCCGGTAAATCTCCCTATAAATTCGTATCCCGTCGTTTTTTTGAGCGGTGTTTGTGCACTTTCATTCCAATCAAAGTCAATTTGGAGTATCAATAGAATATGGCTGTCATTTCATTTTATTTAGTCAAGTCTCATTTGTACAGTTATTATTTGCCCCTCCCTCCCAATGGGTAGACTAAATAAAACTAAGAAGTAAGAATTTCAGAGCGTAAAAATCATTCGCCTTGACTGGGACTCGAACCCAGATCCCTCAATATCCGGTCGAGTGCTTTAGCCACTTAAGCTACCGAGGCGTCCTCTTAAACTCTGAAATTTTGGGGCTTTTAAAGGAACTAGATGTTATGACGAAATACCGTACATACAATGTCACATGCATTCGTAGTCGTGCGCGAGGCGCCACTGTCCACGAGGTTAAAGCCAACTTTAAACACGTATGGTGTTTTCCCTTTGACAAATTCGCCTTGACTGGGACTCGAACCCATCTGGGTTCGAGTCCCAGTCAAGGCGAATGATTTTTACGCTCTGAAATTGTTGCATTAAAATGCACATTAGCGGATGACTCCGTTAAAAGTTACTGTTGCGGCATCTCCCGCAGTTTCTTTGGAATTTGGCTAAGAAGTAAGATTTTATTATATGAGCAATGTGTTATTAAAGTCATAGTTCTTAATGTTACAAGGGGATTAATGCACCATGTAGATGAATTTAGTGCATTCAGATGGTCATTTTAAACACTTCGTAAAAGCTTTCATGACATACCAATTATAATCAACATAATGGTTAATCAATTTAAGAATTGGTTGGCAGTAGCTCTCCAAGCTAACTTGTCACTTGGCCTCCAATCATACATTTGTAGCCACTCCCATCGTTCATGTATCAGCCGTCCTTACACATGTAAGCACCATATTTTAATTTTTTAAATGAATATGAAAAAATGAAATGAATATAATAATATGTAAGACCTGCTCTCTTATGCTTAATCTAATATCATGTGCCTGATTTAGTGATATAAAAACTTTTTCATCATCCATATTTTGCCTACTGTTATTTTCTTACTCTTTCTATATTTCCAGTGAATCTGATACAAAGCAGCAAATTTGAAGATGATATGAACTCTTGCCATTAATTCCAGTTTATCTTTTGATCATATTTTTTCTTTGCCTTTTGGTGTAGACTAATGTAATATTTTGTAAGTGTTAAGGTGTGCTGCAAATCAGAAGCATGCTTGTATGCTTATGATAACTTTAGAACATAGGAGGTAACAAAACATAATTAGAGACGAATCAAATTGTCCGTAATTTTCGGGCGCTGAACTATTATTCCCGCCAACTGAGTTGGACCATAGAGAAACAGTAGAGAAAAGAAGATTAGAAGATTTCAGGTAAATGTTGTGTAACAGGGATTTACCTCAATACCCAGTGCTATAGGTACAACTTCTATATCGTACTACCTCCTTCGACGATTGAACAATCTGTTATATTTGCTAATATGATAATATAGTTATATTATATGATAATATAATTATGTTTAGTAATTCAGTCTCTATAACCGGAGGATTTTAACGGGAATAGGCATTAGGATCTATAGTATTACGTCCAATGTATCTAATTAATGGGATGCAAGGGAGAAATTGAAGGTTAAATCTTTACCTTTATGATGAAGAAGTAGATGTGATTCCATAAAATCACAGTTTCCTGAAAGCCAGGTTAAGATGCTTCAGGACTTAAGGAGTATTTAGACACTCCATATACTCACAATGTAGGGATTTCAACCGAACTTGGGAGGATTAAGAGCAAAATGGGCAAGGTGTCTGAGATTTATTGCAAGGTCGCGATCTGGGGAAATGAGTTGCAACGGCCCATGGCGAAAGTTCTAGGCGACGTCCACTTAGCTCAGCGTGGAACATTTTAATAGTAGTTACTACAAGGACGCGTTCATCTTCTGGAAGGGATTGTTATTGGTCAAGAGTATCTGGAGGTGATGTACGAAGCACATCCATCTTACCTGCCATACGTGACCTTTATGGAAATGACGTATTTTTTTAACTAGTCAATGTATTACCACACTAACGCGAAGGCGTGAACATTTATCTGGTTGAGAAAAGGAAGAAAATACGGAGTAAATTTAAAATTCTTGTGCAGCTAATGGACGCATCTGTCAACGTTTCCCATATTTAATTTCACCGTACTAATAGTTGAGGCTGAATACCACCACTTAGATCACCTCTCGTAATTGTAGAGGTCTAGGGTCAATTCTGTTGTCAGAATAAACTTTAAACGGTTATTTTTTTATTAATGCACATATTTTTCACCTTCAATGAGTACTCCTTTTTTTAAGTGGACTCTGTAAATGAAATGAGAAAGAAAGATGTCACATTTTCAGAAAAAAAATTAAAATGTTTTGCTCAAAACTAATATCATATCTGCCTTAAGTTAAATGGACGTCTTGTAGAAATAGAGCAGGTGGTAATTACGTACAAGTATATAATAATTTCAGGCTATTCCCTCGTAGCCCATCGCTGAAATCCAGAACTTGAATGTAATTTTGTCACACAAGAATGAAAATTATTTAGAATTCATGGTAACTTTAGCAAAAGCTTCGAAAATAGGAAATTCCGCCAATGAAACACGCCATCTTGTTTATTTTCAATGCTATAACTGTTGACATTGTTACCACGGCCGCGAATGGGAGAATCGACAACCAAATGAAAAATAGGTTTCATTTAAGAGAAACAACTCTAATATCATCACGGAAATGAAGAAAATAAATAAATGGGAGACACTATGGATCGGAAAAATATATATATAAATATTCAAAGTACACTTGTGAAATTATGCGTTGACGGCAACAATGGATGAACGATTTGTTTATTTTGGAGACGCAAACAGACAACAAAGCGATTATAAAGGAGTTGAAAGAATCATTATGCATTGCCGTTTTAACAGTTAATGGCCATGAAAGTTCTTAAGCATAGCGATTTATGTAAAGAAAAGAATTGGAGATTTCTCTTTGTATAAAATTTCTCGTGAAAATACTGTTGTTGCAGATATTTCATCACTAATTCTGCCAATCTTTCTGCCTCGCAACGCCGATTTTATTTTTTAGTACCAACGACTTCTATACTCTTATAAGCTCCGCCAAGAACTAAAACCAATATCCGAACACACTGAAGTGCCTAGACCAGCATGTTTGCAAACTTTTCTTTCGTCACTCAACACCCCACTGACAACCCAAAAAGGTACAGCTTTTTAAGAAGATTTGCCGGTTGACATATTCTATGAAAATAGACGGACGGAGGTTAAAGACCTGAAGGAAGCCGGTAGGATTCTTGACGTGTAGGCACGGCCATCCCACCCACGATCTCATCGTAACTCAATGTACGTACACGGAGAAGTGGATCGGAACCCAACAGAATGAAAGAGCGAGACGGTGGGTACGGGATCTTTGGGGGGGGGGGAGTTGAAGGAATGGAGGCTGTAGACGCTGACGCTGAACGATTGGGCGTGCTCCCAGACCATTGTGCGAGTGCTAATACGTTTGAGCACGTATCGTAATAAGCGAGAAACCGGTTCGGAGAAGACGTCGGGTGGTGAATCGAACGGTTCAGTTACTGGGGCACTGGGTGCCGCGCTGCATTGTGGGCGACAGGATAAGGGGACGTGGCGGGTGTCTTTGAGAGATTGCGGAGGGCCGCTTGGGGAGGAGTTGCTGGGTGGTCGGTGCTGCGGTGAAGGGAGGTAGGGGTATGTTGGCAGGGAAAGTGAGGGATGGGAGAAAATATGGGTTTTGCGTGGATAGGAGAAGGGGTTAACTGAGGGGGGGAGGGAGGGATGGAGAATTGGGAGGCAGAGATGGCGCTCGGAGCAATCTGGAGTCACGGAAACGGAGAACGGGGTTTTGGGGAGGGGGGGAAATTGGCGGTAGGGGTGAAAGGGGAAGGGATATTTGGACTGGAAATCATCGTAAGTGCTCCAATATGAAAGAGGGTTATTCCTCTCAAATTCTACTCCGATACAAATTTATGAGCCCCAGTTCTTGAGATTGTCTGCAGACTCGGTCCACTTGGTCAAATTAAATTTTGGCACGTTAAATTTTTCATCATAGCTAGGTTATCTCATCAATTAATTTTTTTAAACTGTATATATTTCAATCGATGTACAAACAATTTATATTTTTCATTTGCCAAGTGACTTAATGGTAGTTTTTGTGGGCGGCGCGTTTGGTTTAAAACCGGAATGACCCAGTTTCAAAATCCGGTAGTCGACTCTGGACACCCAACAGTGCAAAATTGGTATCTGTGTTCAGTAATTTTCGCTAAATTTCTGAAAATCGCAGTGAAAGAGCTAGCATGTATGAATGCCGTAAGGTTTCAACGCGTGGTGAATTTCACTCTCACAAATGCTCATTTAGAGTTGAATGTTGGGGTTGGTAAAATAGATGACATGTCAAAATTCATTGTGTAAAAACCTTCTTAAACACAATCCCTAGTTTTAATTGATTAAATGAGATAATTTTAAAATCCACCTCTTTGCTTCCAAGCAAAATACCCCCGGGGGGATCAGTCAGACGCTTATTGCACAGTCTTCCAAAATCAAGATTCCGCCGAGTTCAGTTACATGAGACGACGGGTTTCTTCGGCAGTTTTCTGTTCTACATTTCAAGATATTGTACGTAGAGACACCGTGATGCCATCGACGTGGCAATATCAAATCCGGTTATCTTTACACAATTTCTCCCCGTAGCTCTCTTAATTACCCTCAGATCATAATTATCCTTTGGGCCATGTAGCTCTTACACTTAAATGCAACCACTCTCCACGAGGAAGATATGAAAAATCATAAATATTGATTTATAAAAATTCATTATCTGAATATTATCGAATAAAAATCGCGCTATATATACCCGCCTAATTACGGGTGCCTTAAACCAATAGGCATTTGGTTAGCAAAATTATTTCCCGATATAATTATTACTTAGGAATTTTACATGAGATTCGAGGACGTATTTTAGTGCTAGCTTTAATTCATGTATTAACAACGAAGATTGGTTAGAGTAACGTAACACCTATTCGTGCGTATTTTGCAAACAGATATGAAGTGAATATACAGGTTTTAAGCACTCTAAGAGGTTCTTATTAATCTTTGAAATGCTCTCTAAAATTTATAATGGACTAGTTTTAAAAGGTCAGTTTCTGAAACTTTGCGTTTTCGAATTTTTTTTTTCAAAAATTGATTATTATCATTGAAGCAAAGGTAGGTAGGTGCTTCTATGATAAAGCTATTGCATTTATTTTATAATAGCGAACATGATATCAGTTTTTTCGTAAGAACGACATGTATTTTTGCTATATTAATCCATCATTCTTCTGGAGGCAGTCCTTCACTGCCATTAGAGTATGTAATGCATCCCTGCCACCATTTTTTACTGTCGTCATTTGGTAGATTAAGCAACAAATTGAATTTTTTCGAATTTGCATATGCCTGACATCTCGCTGTAAGTTCCTTATGAATGGATTTAGATGGGCGCAGACGGTACACTGCTACAGTTCTTAGCCTCGCTAAAAGAGACACAACCTGACACCTTACACTGTAATAAATTGTTCTTCAATTTCCCTTATATTAGACCTCCCTTCATTCCGCCCAACATGCCTATCCTTTTCCTACCCCAAACCTCGCTTGCTCAATGTCTTTCCCTCCATCACAACGTTCAGCATTTCACCGCCAATCAAAATGTATTGCAATTTTCAATTATAATTTCTTGCTTCCTTTGGATTTCTTCCGAAAATATTTTGCTGAAATATTTCTTGTGTAATTTTTTTTCATCTTTTAGTTAGATCCATGATTATTCTCTCTCTCTCTCTCTGTGGTGAATACTACTAAGCCCTTATTGGCATTGGTGAATTTTGTTTCAGGTAATTGATTATTTCTCCCTCTTCTCCTACCGTTCCAAGGTTAAGGCATATTTGCTGATTCCCTCTTCGTACCCTTCATCTCCACAATTTTCTCGATTCAAATCGACTGTATTTAATGGACCTTCTCGTCGAATTCAAATATTGTTATTAAATATTCCAATTGCTGAAGAATTGGGCATTCACATCGCATCCGACTTTTCCATAGGAGTGGTAAGCGTTTGAGTTAACTTATCAGTTTGGTCTCCGTGAATTTTCTGTGTCAACTCTCTTCGCAAAAAGTGTAGTGCGACACTTGGGCATTAAGGCATGTTATTTTGAAAGGAAAACCACATCCTCAGTTATTATTAGGGTTAGAATATGAGAACGGCGCGAAAAAATTGGGTGTGCGGAATATTAGGGGTTTCGGATTCGGATTTCGCCCTTCTTTTTCCTCACCAAGTAGAATCGTGTCGTTCCATTTCCTCTTTACGGTCCGCTGTGCCCGAAAAAACCAGCAAGAAAGCAGTTTTTTTTCCTAGACTCCGACTGTAGAGGACGAGAAAAGGAAAAGTTGTGCTGTCGATATGTGTCTATCTGGAGCAACGGAAAGGCATGCCTAATTCTACTCGATCGGGTATTGCTTCAATAGACAAGGAGAGATAAAGAAAAATCAAACGGGAAAAAGAAACGAGGTATATATATATATATATATACATATATATATATATGTATATATATATAATATATATATATATACATATTTATATATACATATATATATATATATGTATATATATATAAGTATATATATGTATATATATATGTATATATATGTGTATATATATATATATATATATATATATGCATATGTATATATATATATATATATATATGTATATGTATATAAGTATATATATATGTATATATTTATATATATATATATAAGTATATAGAAAATAGAATAGAAAAATAGTTTTCAACTTCATCCACCGATTGAATTTTCATTATTAAACCTATTTCTCCACTCTTCCAATTGTGGATTTCCACATCTTCGTCTTGGTAGTTTTTTTTATCACCCTTATGGCATTTCGATTAACCAAAAATCATATCAAATTGTCCCTATCAGACTACTTGATAAATTTAACTTGTTGCACGGACTGTCCATTTTACTTGTGTTATACTTTAGCGGGATTATGTTTCAATCGTTTCTGGATTTCTTTTGTCTGATGCTCTGATAGCGTAACCGCTTTTGTTGTTAGTGAACTTCCGTGCCGAGGCTTTGATAAGTCCTACTTGGATGTTCAAATAAGAAATACTGTCGGTATTAGTTTCTTCTGGAAGAAGATTATCTTTGCTTGCGCTTTAATGCTTTATTGTAATTATTAACATTTCGATTTTCTCACAAACGGTGATCATGTTTAAAAAAAACAATCTTTTTTACTGTGCAAGAATGTTAAATTTCTTTTATGACTTTTAAATGCTAAGTATGACTACTGGAACGAAGATGTTTTAATCATCATACATGTTTACATATGTATATATATATATATATATATATATATATATATATATATATATATATATATATATTTAAATAGAAACAGATATAAGGAAAAGGGATAGGAACACACATAAAAGACAAACACAGGAGAGGTGGGATCAAGCAGATCACGAATGTAAATATATGTATATATATATATATATATATATATATATATATATATATATATATATATTTATAAAAATGTAAATGAATAAATATATATATATTTTTTCAATGTATATATATTTCTTAATATATATGAATATATAAATATATATATATATATATATATATATATATGTATATATATATATAAAATAGCAGTTAATGAAAAAATCCCTAAAAATGTTCATTTTAATTATTTTAACATTTATTTCATTGCTCATTGGACATGATAAAATTTAAGTTCTATCTTATTTCCTGCAATGATGTCATGCATGGAGAAAAAATACATGTGGTGTATGATTAAATGCGGAAGTTTTATGAGTGATGATTTCTTGTCTTCATTTTCTTTTATTTTTTATTAATTACTACTTTGAGCTCCAAAGTTTAATGAAATCATGTCGTATTATGTGCCAACGCCATGCAATAATAGCCCGAGTGAACAGGAAAGCGTTTTGATAGCCATGTATTCCAATTCTAAAATGTATTTCAACTCCTTTAGTAACATCCCGATACATGCTCAGTTCCCAACAAATATGGTAAAGAAAACTGCATATAAACAATTAAGTGAAACATAATTTCTCCAAAATTAATTTCCCCGTAACCACCACGTATTTCAATGGATTTAACTGCTGCATAATTTGACAGAAGGGACGGTCTTGTCTGATTTCGTCGACCGGGATAATTATTTCCACGAAGAATGACGGATCATACAGTCCTCTTGCTTATTTATTAAACGCAGAGAAGGATACCTATTAAGTTTTACTACTCTTTTCATACAAATAAGTATCAGGCATATAAAAATCGAACGAAATTTCAAGTAATGTCTTTTGAAGTGATTTTAGATTATTTTGTATTGTTCTGTCATGGATGTTGATTTACTTACTATTAAGATTACCCACGACCCGTTTGAATGCTGTGCTTTAAGGAGGTCATAAGAAGAAAGGAAATGGTTTTTGACCATTCGTGGAATTCGTGGAACTGCAGGATCATTAAGAGAACTGAAATTACTTAGCATTTCTGCTATTAAAACGATTTCCTTGGCGAAAAATAATACTACGCTTTAAGAATATTCATTTTCACATTCATTTTTTGAGGACGTGGAATATTTACTGACGTTAACGCAAGTTACCTTAAATTGATTCTTCATGCTTCTCCTATTCTGTTGAAAATTTTGCTAAAAACATAAAAAAATGTACTAGTTTCTATCACTTCACAATATAATTTCAAACCTTGGCTCTAATATAAGGGAAAATGTCATCCTTTTATCCATTAATTATACAATTTCTCGGATAAATCACAGTTAATTTACAGCGAATTCCCGATCCACATTATTTGAAGAATTTAGCGATGACATCTTCGAGGATAGTAAAGGTCAAATGACATTGTTAGTGACGTTCAGGATTCTTTTCCTGTGTGTCAACTGAAGCCCGTATTTGCTCAAATGCACCGAGGACTCGACAATGAAGCACGTTAGACATGCCAGCCACGCCCGCGAGCATTAAAAAGCCTGCGCCCGGGCGAGTTGGCACGACTTCCACTTTCGACTACTAAGCAAGAGACGTTTGCTCAGGAGAAAACTTGGGAGTTAACCTTAGTAAACATTCCACGTCCCCAAGAACTGCATGTGAAAATGAATATTTTAAAAGCGTAGAATTCTTTTCTCGTCAGGGAAAGAGGGGAGCAGGAGAGACGGCATGAGATAGAGAGAACGGGAGAGAGAGAGAGAAAGGACTAGAGACATAAGGAGGGATTGCTAAGATCCTACTTTCATTTTCAACTCGCGTGGAGACCGAGCGTGATGAAATGTACGTGGGCGACTCGGAGCGCATTCATTCATTCAGCTCAGAGAATTAGAAAAAAAGCCTAAATGAGAATCAAAAATGGCTATCTCTATGTAGTGTGTACAGTATGTTTGGTAAAACGGATAAACTATTACCTTAAATCAAATGCCTCGTTAGTTGGGTGAACAATAATAGCATTGTTTCTCCATTTTGAAAGTTTGCGAAAGGAGAGTTCATTCGTCGTTCAAATACGTTTTGTTGAAACTATGATAGGAAAAAAAGGACTCGTCGAAAATTGTATAAGAGCCAGAGTCCCCCATACCTCATCATAATCGATAAAAAGAGATTATTTATCTATTATCTGCCAATAATTAAGAAAAAAAGAAATGAACTGGAAGAAAGAAAAATTATAGCATAATAAGTGTTTATTTTGAATAGAAAAAGGGGTCACTTCAGGCTTGACATTTTTTGGAACGCATCCAAATAGAGCGATCCAAGTTTCAATAAAAATCTCTACCCAACTTCGATTTTGCTCAAGGTACGCTTCCTGATTGAAGCTAGCTATATATCTTGTACCCACTATATTTTACTACACTAATCTTGCAAAATTAATTTGGTATTGCAATAATTTCCTTTAAAAATCAATGTTTTTTTGATAAAGTGGAGATTTGGCAATGTTACTTCTCGTATTACTTAAATTGAAACGTGCATTATTCATGAATTTGATTAAGTAAAACTGGAAATCTATGGGTCCTCGATTGGGCAAGATTGTATTTGTGGACCTCAGCTCTGACTCTTTGAAGATATTGGACTCTATATTTCACCTAGTTGTCAATATGGATGAAGCATTTACCGGTTTATACCATTTATATTCATGAATAAGCATTGCAAATCCATGCGACACTTTCATTTTGTACTCTTAATAGCAAACGAAAGAGTGGCATGAATGCATACTTAGATTGAAATAAAGCCTAACTCATAGCAAACTATTGAATGATAAATTGCTTTTATAAAGCAACATCACATCAAACTGAAGTTTAGGTCATTATTTATACATCTGTTTCTACCCACTTAGCATATCATCCAGTCTACGAAACAACTTGAGTAGTTATCGTTGGAAGAATAAGCATGCTAGACTCAAGGTGTTTTTCATTTAAATGCATCCGTGACAACTGCTAAATCTCCATATACCTTTCCTATTGCAAGATATGCATATTTGCACGCTATGGGCGATGAGTGTTCCGATAATATACACGCGGAGTACAAATGTGTGTGCCACTCTGAGCTACGCTGTCCAACCTAGACATCTTCCAAGTCATCACTTTTCAGCTTCCACATGCAAGCAAAAGGAAAGTTATCATTATATTAACTTTTCGTCTCAATCGCTCGCCCGAAAAATTTCAATTGTCAACTGTGCACAGCCTGTGATTTCAACGCCTGCAACATTCGAGTGCGGGAGATTGAGCAACGCATAAAAAGAAGAAAAGTCTATCAGTCGCTCATGCGGGAAACAGAAGTCAAGGGGAAAAAAAAGGAAACGAGGTAAATACGGAAAGGTGCAGAAATCTCTCGAATGGCCGACGGGTATTAGGGACGGGAATGGCAGGAGAGAATGGCGGAAGGCGAAGGCGCGTTGCTGGCTTGTCCTTTCACAAGACGGAGGAGGAGGCTTGGAGGCCGCCGATCTCGGCCCTTTCACATTCCGCGAGGCTCAAAGGAGAGCTGGGCCGTTTGCTAAGTCAGTGGCGCCAAACGGAAGGCCAGGGAACTACTTTTTGATCGGTTTATAATTAATTAAACAAATGGAATTCAGAATCAGGGCTGCGTATCTCGGTCGGAATTCGCCCCTAGTGGTGAGTTGACCGCAAAATTCTAGCGAAATTAATTTTTTTAATAGTGTTGCTCTAGAAGAATAAAATATTGATAAAATTCTTGGGTGAATGTGCTCTTAATCACCGTAATGATCTGAATTGGCAAAAAATATTGTCCTCACGGAATATGAAGTGTAATGTGTGTATGTAGGCCCTTTAATGGATATGTTTTAAGTATGATTTGTAAGATTAACTTTTTCGTAGAATATTCATAGACCTGAATATGAAGGAAGAATTCAGTTCTCAAGCGCCAAATTGACAGATTATTTCAAACTTTCGTCTGCAAATGACACCAAAGAAATAACTCTACCAGAAACATTAAGGATAGGTGAAATCATAGTTACATTTCAACGGAAAAGAATGCATCTATTATTTAGACTCTTTTAATAAATATATGGCCTCACTATCATAGAATTATATTTATTATCAGACTCATACCACCTAAATATGATCTTTTTCTACTTTATTTAATTAGTACGCGTTGACTAAAAGAGGAAAATATGCAGCAGTAAATAAAATTAATTTTGAATTTATCCCAAGAGTAAAACTTTTTCTAGCGCCCAAATGATACACGATTGCCCTGTTATTTCTGTGTCTTTTGGTACAAAGTTTAGGATACATATTTTTTATGGACAATTTTGTGACTTTCTACTGCAAAATCTTGGAAAAATGTATAAAACTAGTGTATATATTTTGGTGATTAGTGCTAACGTTAATTTACCGATGCTAACTTTTTAACTTAACTTGCCCTCCAATTTTATTTCTCATCCAACCCAACAAGGATTTAATTAATAATGCTATAATTATAGCTAACCAAAATCTCGACTATTTTATTTGATCATGCAGTTAGTTCAATATTTCCGAACTCATTCATTTAACTAGAGGTTTACGTAAATCAGACAATTAGTTCTCTCTCTTCTTTCAGTATTCCTCTCATATCTTACCTTTTGTTTATGCGTTCTAAAATGAGAAAAATACTTAACTTTCTTTTCTCATTTTAATTTAAATTCAAGATCTAGTGTATTCAATTTGCAATCTATTCAAAGTAGACATTCAAGAACAGTAACCAATATTTTTGTGGTCACGTATCTACGAAACTCTTCCTCATAGAGTAATGGACACCGTGAAAAAGATTCAATGAAAATTTAGAAAACAAGTCTGGTACAAGATATGGAGTCAGAAATCTAATGATATTATCTTGTGCTCCAACTTTTAAATATGGAATTTACAGTAAATTACGGAAATCAATGGGTGATGTATTAGGTGTTGAGAATAAATATGGCGTTGGTTTTTCTGTTTTTTCCATCATTGGTAGTTTGGTCGTCAAAGTATTACTAATATTTTATATATTTTCATTTATTCTTTATCTAAAAGGATGAGTCTGAAAATGTATGCTTATGTAATCAAAATTTCATTTTCAGCGATTTATATTTGTTCCCTTGATACTACAAGATCGTATTTAGATCTTCATTTTCTCTCTCTTAAGGTTTTTCATTTATTTCTTACCAAAACATATTTGCCTACGTAAATTTCTCTCGCGGCTGTATATAGGCAGATTACGTTGTTGTAAGTAAGGTTAAGAGTAAGAAAAAATAACGTTTAATCAACAAAAAACAAAGTATTATAAGTAACTAATACAGTTAATAATATTGTATATATAACTAATGCATCATCTAAATGGAATTTAACTTAGCGTCGTGGAATTCCATAGTTAAAATAAAAGAAACTTCGTTAATGTCCCACATGATTACTTGTATTACATGTATTGTCGACATAGGTTTTATCGTATATCTAAAAGTTATCCTCATAGCAGAATTGATCTTAAATTAACAAATTTCAATAAAACCCTACGAAAACTTCCGAAATAACTTTTTTATACAAACCTTTGCCTGTAACCTTATACTTTGTCCATAAATTTACCGAGTTTATTGTAATCTGTCTCCCATTGCCCCTAACTAATTATATTTCTCAGTTTTACGGCTCTTGCAAGAACGACATTGTGTGCCAGCCCTTGAATTCACGTTGATATTTTAACCCTTCCAGTCGCCTTCCTGGTGGCCTGCTCCATGGCCCAGCACTGCCCAGAGCCCTTCGGCGAGCAGGCGTACCCTCACCCGCAGCTCTGTGACCACTTTATCCGCTGTGAGAACGGCACCGCCAGCATCGGCGTCTGTGAGAACGGTCTCCTCTTCGACGGCAAGGGCAATGTCCACGACCACTGCAACTACCACTGGGCCGTCGAATGCGGGGACAGGCTGGCTGAGCGTAAGAATTGTTATATATTCGTACGGGAGGTGATTTACGTTGCCCATTTCGTGATGTAGTACTCGGTTGTTAACGAATTAGGATGGATTTTTCTCAAAATTTCAGCTTGGACATGATAATGTCATAAGTATGTATAAAATCTAGAATAGCATTGAAAAAGTTAATTTTTTCTCATAAATGGTTATGGTTAAGTAATCGTAGAAGTCAGTATATCATTTAAATATATTTTTTTTGCATAAATATAACACAAATGTTGTTACTATGATCTCAAAAAGCTTGTAGCTCAAAGAATAAACTATTGGTAATAATTTATCTTTAAAATTTTACCTTTCTTTATCTGTCTAATAATTGCAGCAGGCACTCTGCGTTACAACTTAACAACCCGAATACGGACCCTGGCAATTGGATTAATTCATTTGTGAATCAATTCGGGAAACTCCTATGTAAATGTGATCGTCCTAAAATTTTGAATGTTTGTCTGATCCCAGGCGAGGGATTCGATTTCCCAGTAAATCAACACACCAATCTTAATATTCTTTCCCCTTTTTTTGTTTTAGTGTGGTGAAAAAAAACCTTTTACGGCTTATGGAAAAATTATTTAATATAGTGATTTTATAAAGGCCGTAAGAAGCTCAGTGTACTCTGTCCAACTTAGCAAATCACAAATTACTTTTACAAAGTTGTCAACGTCTTGACAAGGGAAAAATATTTTCATGATGGGATGATTGTTGTGATGCAAAATGCGTTTAGTTGTGACGAGATGTTTTTCTTTCAACGACTCCGCTCTTTCTCTCCCGTCCAGTCGTTCCCATCAACGCTCCCGGATGCGAGTTCAAGTTTGGAGTTTACCCAGAGAGCGCAGCTTGCAGCAGCAACTACATCAAGTGCGCCCACGGCGTCCCATACCAGACACCATGCGAGCCGGGGCTAGTGTACGACCACCGCATCCACGGCTGCAACTGGCCCGATGAGATGCTCGAGACCTGCAACCCCGAGGGTTAGTCCCGACGGACACGCTCGACACACAGAGATGAAGAAGTCCATTATAAATCATAGGATTAGACATTGGCTAATATGAATTTTTTATAATTGTATTTGCAGTAATATCATTTTGTTTCACAATATCCGGAGTTTTAAAAACCCCTTAATTAAACAGAGAAGAACCGGAACAGCCTCCAATCGTTAGAAAAATTTCAATGAATTTCCTTAAGTGAATCACGAAGAAAAAACCGTTATTGTTTTTATAGGTTGACTGCATGTCCACGTCCTTCTGGAAATATTTTACATGACAGTTTAAAGTCTTAAACATGAAAATAATTTCCAATTTTAATTCAAAAAATGTTTTCTCGATTTTGATATATCTATTCTACAGGATAAATGATTATTTCCTCTCCTTATCGGGCAAATGTTGATCCATGCATGAAATTAATTTAATAAATTGCTAAATCATGCATTTATTGAAGACTTAGAAACTCAGATATGAAATAATAACTAATTCAATTAACTATAATGTGTTTTCATGTCAAAGTTTTTCGATGCTTAAGCCACCTAGTCTTCTTAATTCACTCAGTGTAATTAATCTATGTTACTTGGTTAAAAAGTTAAATTTAAATAATTTCACAAGTTCTTAGCAGTGTGGGTGTGATGTAATGTATGCTCTATGCAATAGCACTTCTTAATAATATCCAAAAATGAATATATTGACGCTGAAATTCAACATTGGAGTGACTTTTTCATCAATGATGACTGTCATAATGTCCTTCTTTCACCCCTTACAGCCATCATCGGATTCCGCTGCCCAGAGAAGGTGCCAGCTCACTCCCCGGCCGCCCGATTCTGGCCGTACCCCCGATTCCCCGTCCCCGGCGACTGCTCCAAGCTGATCACCTGCGTCAATGGACACCCCAGGCTCATCACTTGCGGCGAAGGCAAGCTCTTCGATGCTGAGACTCTTACCTGCGACGACCCCGAGAACGTGCCCAAGTGGTGAGGAAGATACATATACTTATACTCTTAGGCCCATTTCTCGAAGTTTACCTTTCCATGTGATTCTTAAATGCGGGGACTTTCAATGCTAAAAATTAGTACTTCTGTCATTAATTTTTTTCATTACAAAGCGTGCAAAATTTTAAGCTTTTATGGCAAACTGAGAACTGCTTTCAGAGAACTTGTCATTCGACTGAATAGCTTTGAAAAACGGGCCAAGGGAAGTCAGAAGGTAGTATTCGCTAAATAGAGTGGGCTGATGTCAATTCCATGTTTCTCTACGCTCACTCTTTCCCCATTCCCTGAAAACCCTTCTCCTTCCAAAATATCCACTAACCCTGTTGTCGATAATAACCTCAGATAGTTAATTGATAACCTAATAACTACTACTAACAATATTTATATTGAATATGGATACTTTTTCTCCCAAACTGCTTTTTGCATTTTTACTACGTTTAACACTAATTATGCATGTATTGAGCTGAAAATTTATCTCACTTTGCCTCAAATACCTCTCTGATTTCGACAAAGTGAGTTTATTTTCCACAATACTTTTATAACTGTAGCTAGGACGTTCAAAAGCTGAAATCAAAAAGTCAAACGCTCAACAAATTTTCGATAATTTTTGTTATATGCTAAGAAGTCTGTCGGTAATCATAAAACGGCATGCAAAAACAACGTGTCTTTTAGGCCGCCACTTGCCAATAGTATAATGAAACATTGTTACAATGTGTTGAAAAGTATGACATAAAAAAATCTTAGCCTAATAAAGGAGAATATTTTGAGTACCACCGTACCATTTTTGTTCAACCGATTTAGGATTTGGACGGGTACAGGCCATATAACGGTAAAACAATACATTTCCGTGTTAATTCTAGTTAAACACAGCCCAAGATCAATACTAAAATAAACCCACCTTCAAATCGGCATACTTCCTACCTTCCTTCATTCCGTCCAACATGCCTTTTCTATTCCTACCCTTACCTCGTTTTCCTAACGTTCTCCACTCTATCAGTCTTTTCCTTTCTATCCATTTTTTCATCTTTCTAAACACCATATTTCAAAAGCCTCCAATCTACGACTATCATCTTGCTTCTAGTTTCCGCGCCGTACAAAACCAGGCTCCATATAAAAGTTTTAAAGAGTCTTTTCTTAGAATTATTTCTCAACGTCCCTTCCATCACTTCCCTCCTACTTGTAAAACTTCTTTAACTAATGTAATTCTCTACTTTTTTCAGGATATCACTAAATTTATGTGATTGTATATATGGAAGTGTAATATGTGTATACATTTGAGTACAAATCAACAATCATGTCATTATTTTAGCCTGCTGATAAGGATCATGAAATTAAGAGATCTCATCGGAATTGAATTAGATATCTATGAGAAAGAAAAAACATTATAGAGCAAGGAAAAATCATATAACTTTAACAATACATTGTTAGTTAACAATTATAGTTCCATTGCATTTTTTATCCTTAACTAAAATACAAACATACAGTATATGCAGTAGAGATAAAGTACATACAGTAAATGACTAAAAATACTTTTTTTGCTAGACTCTTCGGGCCCACTAATTCAAACCTAAATTTCGAAAAATGTAAACTCCTCGGATAACTTTTTTTTGAGAGAAATCGAGGCTCATTTCTCTCCTTTTTTATGGGTATGGAGATCATTGTGGTACAAAATAGGCCAAATGAATTGCCATTGCTATAGATGTGGTGTCAAAGCATTAAATTTGGACATACTTTTATTAATTATTTCTATTGTGAAACTTGGTCTGGGACCGAGACACTTAATAGTTGTCATTAAACATTTGAATGCAATTGTTTCAGTCAGGCTCTACTTCGTGAAAATTTATGATCACTGAATAAGTAAAATTTGTATTCTTTCACAAAAACAAACAAAATAATACATTTATTTTTTTTGTAAAAAATACTGTTCACTTATTTAGTGATTTACTTTGAAATCGAGTAGTAGTATTTTAGGGGAGGCGAATGACAGCTGAGGTCATTTGTACCATTAAGGATGGACAGGAAAGGATGAAGGGTGGAGAGAAACGCGGCGTCGGTATTAGCTTACTCCATACGAAAGGCACCAAGGGGTCCGCAGTTTAACGTCCCATCCGACGGGTGGCGAACTCACTCAAAGTGCCCTCCACAAAGTACCTCAAGTAGGGATCAAGATACCTCTGAAAAATATTCAACCAGTGGGATTTGAATCCTAGCCCTATGGGTGGGAAGTCAGTACGATAGCCACCGCAACATCTCGATCCCTTTTGGAATCGAGTATGTATTTTCATAATTTATGATGAAACGTAAACTGAAATCCTTTTCATAATCAAGATGTTAAGAGAAAATTAAATTGAACTGTTTTATTTGTACAGAATTGCAAAAATATCTTATTAAGTGTTTAAGACTACTTGGATATGGATGAACTGACTATGTACGTATTATCTTTCACGTTTTCCGAAATTTTCTTTTTCTGCGGATTGAATTTGTGCCAATTTTCATTTTTACCTATTTTTACCATTATATTCGAATTATACGTATTTTATATATTAAGACTAAGTCCAGAAAAAGTGCATTCATATATGGCAGGAAAAACTGCTCAATGCTGACATTTGTATTCGCAAAAATATTGAAATATCAATGGTCATAAAACATTATAAATATTTAAAGCTGGGATAATTCTTCGACAATGTTCTCTACTATGAACTCGTATTTGAGCAAACTGCGGCATGAAATTACGTGAAATACAATGTCTTATATATATTTTTGTTGTTGTTAATGCAATTGTATGTTAGGGACAAAATAGAAGAGAGTTTTTATATTCTTTGATTTTCGTGTGAGCCAGCAGTAGAGAACAACTTTCGGTCATATTCAAGTTTTATACTCAAACATATGATGATGAATCAAAAATTATTGATATTTAGGTTCCATGACTTACCATTCAATTATTTTCAGTTGTATACTTACTGAGCAACAAGACATATAACATATTATAATAGTAAGTTAATAAAAGTAAATTTCTGTGAACGTGATAGAGTTAAAAGAAAAATTGAAAACCGAACAGCTTTCATGCTTAATGAAAATAAATTTTACCAACAGAAAATTTATTTCCGTTATGCACCTGATATAAAAGATGTATCATGTATTTTTTAGGAATAAGGTCGTCATCCTGTATCGAATTCAAAGTATTGAAAATACAAAGTTAAGTGATGGTGAAATATGTTTAACTTCTGTTCGCTTTTTCTTGATTATTTTTTTATGGTTTGTTGATGAAACTCAAATTAAAAGAGAGCATTTGGCTGTATTAACATTTGGCAGCTTTACTTTTTGGGGTAGGTTTTGGATGGGCACAGACTGAAAACTATATTTCTTAGCATCGCTTAACAAGGGACATATCTGACACCCCTCTCTGTAATAATAAACGTTTCTTCTACCCCTTATATTTCTTTTCTTCTCCATGTCAGGCAGCGCACATATTCTCTTCTTCTCCCTAGTTCGTTTGCCTAACAATATTTCCTCTAACACAGTATTCAACATTAAACTATATTTCTTAGCATCGCTTAACAAGGGACATATCTGACACCCCTCTCTGTAATAATAAACGTTTCTTCTACCCCTTATATTTCTTTTCTTCTCCATGTCAGGCAGCGCACATATTCTCTTCTTCTCCCTAGTTCGTTTGCCTAACAATATTTCCTCTAACACAGTATTCAACATTCACCCACCTTCAGAATATTCTGCATCCATCTTTCCTGCCTCCTTTGGATTTCTCTCGACAAACCTTTCTCCTCCCCTTTCACCATGCCTCTATGCTTTTTCTCTTTCGTTTTCCTTTTTTGTCCATTTTTCTTCTTACATTCTTCTCCGCACCCTAATCTCAATAGCTTTTAATGTACGTCCATCATCTTGCTTCAAAGACCAAGTTTCCGAACCTTAAAAAAACCACGCTCCTTACCAAAGTTTTCACCAATCTTTTCCTAGTACATTTACTCAAATGTCCATGCCATCAACACCCTCATTCCTTTTAAAGCTTTACTTCCTTTTGTAATATATCTTCTTATGTTTCTATTTATTTGATCCTCGTAGGTTCAAAACGCTTCCTAGATAGGCAAACTGTTCCACCTTTTCCAGTCCACGACCTAAATATCAATGTTTTACCTTAGCCATTCTCTTGCTCCAGAAGTCATAATCAGGTTTATAACAAAAAAATTAGTGAAATATTGACATTAAATAAACAAAATTCATAATATGGCAGAAGAGTACTCCCTAAAGAGAGGAAAGGGTTCATTTGTTATTCCTATCGTATTTATTTCTTTCTTCTTGCAACAAATTATCTACACAGTGACCGCTTTTTATGGGTTAAGTAAACCTATTATTTGCGTTTAATTTTATCCCTTCATTTTTATCCCCAAAATACTATTTGATGACATTTTTTTCATACATTTATCAGTGTTTGTCCGTGGTTCTTCTGAGAGAAACAAACAAATTTGTTTGTTTCATAGTTTTTTGCTTGTTATGTTATTAGTTCATCGTTAAATATTATGCAAATTATTTGCATGTCAAATCAAAATATTTAAACGAAGAAATGATCTAAAAACTGCTGCTAGTTGAAGTGTTGAGTTGTATGAAGTTACTTAATAGGATTGAACATGCGTAAGGTAACATGGCATTATATAAAGAATAATGGGATGGACTTTTACAAGTCTCGAGACGAATAATTTCAAGGAACATTAAGAAAGGTACCTATGTGATAGTTAAAAAATCCGTCCTCTGTGACGAAAGAATCTATAATGAGTAACTTGTTCGGAATTGCTACCCGATTTCTTTAAATGTGTCCCAATAAACGTAATGAAAATTTCTCTGGGTTTCTAGTATTTTTTGCGGTCCATTGTATTGAGCATATTCAAACTTCTCTTAGTGTAGTTAGTTGTTAATAGCTTAAAATATTATGGTATCATAATATATTTAATATTAATTAATAGAAAGAGTATTACACCTCTTGATTACATGACACGAGAACTTCCTCATACTTTTCCTGTCTTATTTCCGTCATAATAATTTCCAACTTAGACTTACCTCATGCTGCTTAAAAGCCAATATTTTCCCCCTTCTTCTATTTTGCGAATTGAACATGCGTTTTTCTAACACATCCATTAGTATCCCATTACATTTCATTTTTTTTCTCTCCAACCGCTTTGTATGCCTTTTTCGGTTTTCGCCTCGAGCAACTTCCTCTCTTCGCCAACCGTATTAAAATCTTCGGCGTTTGTCTTCTTTCCTCTGTTCAACTTATTTTATTCAATCTTCTCCAAACACCCGCCACTCAAGATCCTCCAATTTTCTCTCATCCTCTTGACTCAAAAGACCAGGTCTTACATGCAAGTACATAAAAACTCTGTGAAGAAAATGATTGAGAAATTATACTATTAACATATATTTTGCCTAAATTACATGACATATTCTTGTTGTTTTTTTAATAAATCAATATTTAATGACTGTGATCTCTTTCTTTTCCAGCGGAAACTTCGTGAAAAAGTGAAGAACACGGCGGTAAATGTTTCTTCTTTGTCTGAGGGCAAAAAGAAATGTTCAAAATTTGAGCATCATATTTTGAATCAGAGTAATATAATTCAACACTGTTCCCAAGACTGCTGCAGGGATTTGATCACCATATTGCCAGCCATGGTCGGTTTGCAATTTATAAAAAAAATGTTAAATCGCATGATATAGAACTATACTCTGAGTTGGACGGAAATTTATGAAATTCAGACACAAAATTTGTATCCGAACGCAATTTAATATTACGCATTCAAGATTTCATTTGTTTTTGATTTTTTATCCACCACAAGAACTAAGTTGTACCATGATTGAAACTAGCACTAATTGACAATCATTTTGTTCTGGCGTTTGGACGTGAAAACTTAAATAAAAATCTAAAAAAACTTCCGAAATAAATGGTTCATTGAGACTATTTCTTTTTCCTGAAAAAAATGCTAATGTCCAACAGAGGGCATGGTTGAATGTTTGATTGTGTTATGCTAGAGATTTAGTATTTCTGATGGCCTCAAAATACCAAAGCCCAACAGAGGGCATGGTTGAATGTTTAATTTGTGTTATGCTAGAGATTTAGTATTTATGATGGCCTCAGAATTGTCTTTCTGTTTGAAATGGTCTGGCATTAGAATTTTATTACGACAGATGGAATAATGGTTTAATTTTTCTCATTAGCCAGAGTTGTCGTTATTTGCTAATATGACTTTAAGGATATCTATAGCAGTAACTATGCAATATTAAGGGGTGTAATAGACTAGTGGGTAAAACGCGTTGTATAAACCACCGGAGGGTCCAGATTCGACTCCCGTATGACGCCTCTGGGCACCCTCAGCTTACCCAAGCTGTTCCTGAGTAATCACAGCCGTGACAGGGAAATTTCGCATTCCCAAGAACATAAGTATAAGGTGAGCTTTACTCACACCTGTCAAATCAACCTTTGGTTTGATTACTGTGATTTTTCGGTTACATTGCTGAATGTTACGCGTTGGTATTCTGAATGCCTAAATTACCTTGAACTTTCGGAAAATCTTCAGTTCTTCATCAATGCATGCAACCTATGCACCTAAATATACCACTTTACAAACAAGTGAATCTCAGAATCAAGGTTTCTCTTGAACTTTCCCTTCATGACTATATAGCTCTAATTACCCATCCATACCAAATGGTAAAAAATATTCTCAGAAGTTGCTCGTTCATTAGCTAAGAAGATATCCACCGTTTCCGTCAATCCCTCCTAGTACCTAATCCAACGCTAGCATTATTGCTAGACTACTTCAGATATATGGCGTGGGGCTGCATGTTTTGATCATGCGTCAACTTTCAATAACTTTAAATTTTTTTTCCCAAACCTTTCTCGCCTAATGCAGCTTCCGTTCTCACTTTCCATGTTAAAACATCCAACGAATTATTTTTTCAGCGTTTGTACGATTACGCAACGGTGTGAATGGCGCGAATCTCATAACCAGCACTTCCGGTTTAGAAAGTGGAAAGCTCTCACAAATGTTGTTGGTTCTCCTTATTTGTGTCCCTCTATTTTGGATACATTGGTTATAACAGAGTTGTTAGTTTCCTGTGTGGGTGTGTGTGTGGAATGGGGGATCATGACGCGTATGCTTTGTCCATATTTACTGAGAATTTGTACCCAATGTCGTCTCACTATCCTTTGGTGTTGTTATCGACTCAATTCAGTCATTGAAACGAAAAGAAAAATTACAGCTCACACGAGGTAAGTTATAGTCCTTGTTATTTTAAATACTGGTAATGAAAACATCATTTTTTTAATGATTACTTAGATTCACTCCCACTATTTTACTTCTTATTTTCTTTGGATAACGCGTGTGGTGACGTAATTAGTCAAATCACCTACAAGCCCACCTTAGAAGCCCTCAAAAAATTCCCCATTCATGCATGAAGTGATATAAATAACATGTTTAAAATACTTAAAATATGATTAATTGCAAACAGTGTAATGAAAGCATTTCTAATTCTAGAGGATTATGTTCAGAACATTGAACAGAAATATTCATGTCTCATGATTTTCCTTTCATAAATAATTGAAAAATAAATATCTCCCAGGAGATAATTATCTTATTAATTTTTATTGAAAATTTCCCACCTTGGGGTTTAAAGTGATGTTATATATAAACGTTGTCAAGAAAGAACTGTCAATAATACGTAGCAATGCATATAGCTGTAGGTACTCCTTTATTAAGCGATGATATAAACGATGGAGTTTCTCCATCAAAATTGAAATTCATAATCAAGCCTGGAAACTAACGTGTACAATAGAATCATATTAAAGAATGCGTGAGAGTAAATTTCATTATGATTCGTTTTTTTTCTAAACTTATAGACCACGATTCTAACGAGCCTACAACAGAGAGCTCAAATACTCATTTATATCCGACAGATAACTAATACGGTGAAGTCACCAGCTTTCAACACCAATGACGATGTTGGATTGGGGAGAGTGCGGCTTCCTGAGTTTATTAATTTGTTCTGCCCTGAGACATATGAACCCCAAAAAATATTTAAAAAAGCCTTAGAGGCATGTAGTGTTGATATGGAGTGATATATTGATTAGGGCTGTCTATGTTATCACTTAATATTACCATGAAACCTGAATAATGCATCGTATATAAATGCATTTTTTCAGTTGAATTTCTATAAAATAGAATGCATTGAGGAATTGCGTTTCGTGCAGATCAAAAACGATATAATTATTGACGTGAGTATGGAGAGGTTGAATTCAATGAATGAGGTAAGTTTTTGCAACCAAAGGTAAGATATTGTTTGTAGTAAGTAGCTTTATGAAAAGTCTGATTAATTTCAAGTACATCAAAGGGTGCCACGAATAACTGCGAAACAGAAAATTTGTGATTCAAAATTGTTTTCGTCTTGAGATTGAAAGTAGCGGTGAGAATTAAATTGCTTTTTAATTACTTTTTAAAAATTAAATTGCTTTCTTCTTTATCCAAAAATTTGGAAATGAAAATTTCCATTACGATTATCTACAATTTATTGTAATCAAAAGGAACATGTGAGATCAAATGAGAAATTTTGAACGTGATTTTTAAAACTTCTTTCACTACTGCAACACCTTTTAATACGCCATCTTTTGGTACAATTTGGTCATTGCGGTATTTTTCGATCAGCAGCAGTCCACTGGGTTGAGGTAAACTCCTTTGTTTATACCATCGTATGTATATATATATATATATATATATATATATATATACTATTTATCTAATTGTAATTACTTACCTTAGGCTTTGAATATTTTCGATCGGGGCTTTAAATTTAAAAAATACTATTTCTTCTAAATCAATTCCTTGAGATCAAATAAGTTACTTTGTCAAAGTGACTCCAAGATCGACAGAATAAAATGAAAGTATTACCAAGACAATTTAAGAAAAAGAAAGATCGGCCCAAGGAGAAAGAAATAAATGGCAGAGACTTTGAATAATAATGCTATGCAAAGGTTCTGCAAAACTTTCATATTAATTGTGTTTTTTTACGGTTCGGAAAAATGGTAATTGAAACAAGACAATACAATTGGAGACTTTTGAGTTGTGAGTTTGCAGTTAAGGATGGAGAAGATGAAACGGACAGAAGAGAAAACGCACATGATTAATTGGACACCAGGCATGGTGAGAGATGATTTTTGAGAGAAATCGAAGGCACGAAAAATGGATGCAGATAATTTTGACTGACAAATGGGTGTTGAAGACTGTGGTAGAAGGGAGAGCGTTACGTAAACGAGGAAGGGGTAGGAATAGTATAGGCAAGTTGGACTTATTAAGGGGAGGAAAGAGTTATACGAAATTGAAGTAGGGCTTAATATAGTGTTTGATGTCGGGTTGTGTTTTGTCCGGAGAGGCAAGAGAATTATGACTGTACTGCTGAGTAGCGTGAGTCCAACGAAACCCTACCTTTATCGGTAGAATATCATGAAAAAATTATATTTTGAAAAGTAAGATCTATTTTAATAAAATTGTCTATAGTACCACTTAAAAATACCGAGATCAACTAGAGTTAAAGCAGTCATGTGAAAGATTTTCTTGATTGAAATTGCATTTTTTGGGAGAGGTTAACTTAATAAAACTGTTGTGGAAAGGTTATTTACGGTTGTAAACACGAAATTCTTCGATCATCCATATTACAGGATTAAAAATTCTCACTGAATCGGCTAAATGAATAATAGACCCATTTATTATTAAACCTACATACATCCCTCACCTTTAGAATAAGGATGTTCTAATCTATAAAAGAAAGGTAATAATGTTCTGCTTCTGGATATCGCCGTCAGGGATCGCAGAAGAGGATGATTCTCCTGGCGCCATGGTCCAAAGAAATTATATGAATGCAAACTCTATTTGTTGGGACAAGTTGTCATCCATTGGTTAAAGTATAACATTGCTGTCACTTACTGGTGTTTGCGCTGTCATCATTCGTCTAATTAGGTGACGTATTATAGAAAAACATAAGGTGTGCACACTTGCTGATCCTTTTCTTAATTATTTAAGGTTTTATATTGAAAATTTTTATTTTTATGGTACATACATGAACAACCATTGTATTAACACAACACATGACAACACAGTCTCCAATATATTATCGTCCTTAGATACTCCTAATGCGGACAAAATTGGACTCAGTTCTGGTCAAAATATTGATGGAATGGGAATTAATCCAGTCATACAATGAATTTAAATTAAATCTTAACATAGCCATATCTACAGAAATGAAACAATGATTAATTTTTGCTATATTAAAAAAAATGTGCGATTCAGTCGAAATTCTCAAAATCCTGACATAATTTTAATTCACAAACATCTCATTAACTTCAAATCGATCAATAATTGAAAAAAACACAGTAGCATAAAAAATATTCGATACCATACAAATCCAGATAATATGCCAGTTCATTATAACTTCACTGAACACTGCCATTAGACTTTTTCTTGTAAGCTAAGAGCTTATTAACAACTCCAGGTATCGCTAACTGAATCCCTGCCGTTGTTCTGACGTATTCGAAAGGGGTAGCTTGTAGAAAATTACAAAAAAATAACTATTAATTTTGAAATACCTATTTTTCGACCTGAACTAATTTCTTTTGCTCTTGGTAAATTTTCATTCAGAAATAAAACATTTCTCTTGCCAAATACTGGCAGTGTACAATGAAAGGTGAACCGTTTATTGCCCTCAAATTCTACCACTGCTGAGACCAACTTAATGATATGCTTACGCAATATTGAGAACATAAGGACAATAAATAATATCAAGCACCATGAGCAGCTTATGCAATTCAAACTGGATAAATAAAACAATTAATAGATTTATTTTTTTAATCTTTTAAATTACAGAATTGTAGTTTCTGGGATGGTAAAACATTAAAAAAATATTTCACGATGAATTTTAACGAGTTCAATACGACAAGGCGAGCTTTTGCCACATCTGATTTTATTTTTTGCTCGACGTAATTTCGATTGAGTTCTTCGACTTTCATTGCCGAAATGTCTTAATCCCTTTAGGACACGTGTTTAAACCTCCGGTAGACAATGCAATGTAAAAAAAGAACGCCTTGTCGTTTGCTGAAGGTTAAAAATTTATCGGGAATAATAAAAAAATACCGTGTGGAATTGCAACTAACATAATTGATAAGTTATCAAGTAATGCGATAAATCTCTCAGGAAAGTGTTCATTGTTTCCGTTCAAAAAAAATAAAATGGCAGACAAAATTGCCTGTTATAAGGAAGATAGAATATAAGGTAAAGAAACGAATCGACTATAGATGCGCGAAAATGACATTTTTTACGTGGGAAACATTGAAAACTATTTACATGGGAAGGTGGGGTGATCCACGGGAGCTCTTTCATTTCGAATGCACAATATGCCCAGAGATGTCTGGGACGTGAATGTTTACATCTTGAAAATTACTGTATCTCGTTGATAATGTCCTCTTTCCAATTGGTCCTCAAACGAAAGAGAAGGTTTGTCAGCGTCATCTCACGGCTCAATTGTGCAGCATAACGAAATCAATGAACGACAAATTCTTTCAGAGCAATATCAAGACTGATACGTAATAATTTGAGCGCCGAATCGCCCTAATTTTATTCTTCAGAATAATTTTGAAGCGATGCCGACATTTAAGGCACGAAAATTTATGTAAATTGACAACTTTAACTGGCCTGCACCATGGAATTTCACGAGCTAACGGGGCAAAAATCTAAACAGTATAAGAGACGAGAGCTCCCGCGTCCACAAAAGATGATAAAGGGACGTCTAAGGGTTTGTAGTGGGATAGGGATGTTTAAAAGACTAAGGGCTGTTGAATATACCTTACAGAACGGAGCGGCAACAAAAAAATAATAAAACCCTCAGGTTTCGTGTCCTTTAGAACCGAGTCCATTTTCATTTTTTTTAAAAGTACACGCGTTCCTCACGCACACATTATCCCCTCCAACTTCATCTTCATCAAAAGAGTCCAGTGCTTCGGGATTTAGCGTGCACCATGCGGGATGAATTTGTTTTTTTTTTTCATTTTGCCTTATACTTCTCGGATGAGGATGGATGATATCTAAGCGATGTCTCAATGGGATGGTTTGTGTTTTTTGGGCGGGAGTGGAAAGGGAGATTGGGCTTTTTTTATGTTGGAAGGGGGGGGCGAGTGTTGTTGATCGATTGATTAAGGGAAATATGGAAGAGGCCTTCAGTTCCTTCCGGAGTTCTGCTTGGGCCTCAGGGGCAGTGGGACGGCACCCTGGGGGACCTGGAAGCCACCGCCGCCGCCTCCTTGGGGCCTCCTGGGGCCAGGAGCCTGTCCGGGTCGGGGGATGTTCTCTTCTTCGTCGTCGAACCTTCCGCCGCCCTGCTGTTGGCCGCGTCCCCTTGGGGCCTCCTCCTCCTCCTCGGGAGGGGGCGTGGTGGGAACCTCGCAGTCTTCGGTGGGTGGCACGACGCACCTCAGGGAACGCTTGTCGAAGACGAGGGTGGCCGGGCACCTCTGAAGGCGAGGGTATCCTCCTTGGCACTGCCAGTAGCGGTTGCAGGACTTGCCGAGTGGAACGTTACCGTTTGCGTCGTCGTTGCAGAGAGCTGTGTCCGGGAAAAAAGTTTTTTAAGCACGGTTACAATCCGTTCTGGACCACTTAAGAGTTATATGAAAAAGTGACTGCAACACCAATTGAAGCGAGGGAAATTAATGCCTTCACGGCTCCATTCCATTTGTTCGGTCAAGTATTGAAAGCAAAATTATTATGCTTACTCGTGAATTAAATTTTGTGAAATAGTTTATAAAACTATATATATATATCTTCGTTATTTTGATGGTGCTTCATGATCAACGTATTTATTTCAAGACAAACGTCCACAAATACCACCTAAACAAATTAATTTTAAAGTTACGACACAAAACGACATTTTGTGGTGGTAATCGTGAAATTTTGTATTTAATCACTCGTAAACACGATATAATTTTATGAGACGTATTACACATTTAGTACAACATTTATCCGGCAAAAGAAAGCATCACTAATAATTTTATATTGTAGACAACGTTGCTAGGCATCACGTATTATAATATCTGAAGATTTTTCACTTGAAATTTGTTAATTTGGCTTTCCACTTTAAAGTTTTTGAACGATTATGTTTCGCATATAGATGTTATTGCCACACTCATTTGTGTAAGTTTTTTTTAAATTTGGAGATAGATTTATGGGACGTGCGCTAAATTAAAAAACTCGACAAGAGCACAAAACATACGTGCTTAAATTTATTCTCAAGGGGTTATGCCATTTTATTTTCAATTGTACTTTATTTTAAAACCATACTATGGGTTTGAAAACTATTAAAGGTCATCAGATTATATTTTCCACTGATTACTTCGTAATTTCATTTTAGGTTTATGGTTATTAATCGAATATGTTGCGAGGCTTGAAAATCATAAATTATCAGACTTGCGGTATGTCAAAACCATTTCTTGCTAAACTAAATGATCTCTAAAATTTTATTTAAAAGGAAAATCAAATTGATTCATTGTTCGAATGACTTCCTCTGTTAAAAAAGTAATGGAATGAATTACTCTATGACAGTCAAAGATTGATCACTAGAAGAGCCATTGGGAAATTCCATTTTAATCATTCTTATTGTCTTTTTAACCATTCTTTCTGGCCCCGGTGGCAACGGATTGACTCCCTCGCCTACCAACTCAGAGGTCGTGGGTTCTGTTCCCGCCTAAGTGGGTTTTCTACCACCTAGGGCTTGGGTGTTTTTTTATAATTGTCTTTACTATATGTACGTATAGGAGTTAGGGGAAAGAAGGGACTACTATTATCTCAATATCACCTCAGTAAAAATCTGTTAAATAAATAAATAAATATCAATAATAATTTGTACATTTGGAGGACTCGAAAGATATAATGCTCACAACACCAAACCTTGTCTGCAAACAATCGTTCTTCACTTGAATTCTTGAGGTTTTTAAATCCTCAAGGTTAAGATCATTCCTGCAAACCGCAACTACATAGGAATTTATAACGGTTATTTATGCCTCTTAACTTGTTCCCCCTCCCCGGGTGAGCTCACCATTCCCAGGCGCACAAAACAATGGCAAAACAAAAAGCGATAGAAGTCGAGCTCAAGCCATTCCATTGAGAAAACACATTGAGGATACATAATTCATTTTCATGGCAGTCATCATCGAGGTCCTGCAACCTTCGGGGGAGGAGACATAAACCTCTCCCCCTTCACACACAACCCCCACCCCCCCGCGAGACGCAGTCGCGTCGCGTCATAAACCACAGACTCACGGTGCTTCTGGCATCCGTCCACGTTCTCGGGCCAATCGCAGGAGTGGGTGTTCTCGTTGTACAGGAGTCCTCCAATGCAAAGCTGTTCGGTAGCGGTACCGTTCCAGCATGTCCAGTAGCGTGTGCAAGAGGTCTCATGCCCGAAGATGCCGTACAGCCAGTCGCAATGCTCCGTGGAGATGGGTCCATCTGATTGAACGGAGAGGGGGGATATCGTTAACCACGACCAGAAAGTGTATATCATGACAAAACTGTAACCCATTCGTGAAAGAGTCTTAAAAAATGAGCGTATCACTACATCGTATGATGGCTAAAAGTCTAAAGGTTTAAAATTTTTAGGTCAAAAACTACAGCAGAAAGAAGAGTTTATCCATCTTTGAACGTTTTGAATCCAAGAAGATAAAAGTAGCAGCGGATAAGAAGATGAGGAATTTAGTTAAGCAAAGAAGCTTTCACAAGAAAGAGGGAGTTGATGACATGAACGTTGAGTTAGAATGTTAAGGACAGATCGTAAAAACTTTGATTTTGAGCGATGTTTTGCACGTCGCGGAAACTTGGTCGTTGGAACAAGATAGTTAGCGTATATTTAAAGGAGATGAGGGCATAGAAAAGGATGGAAAAGATAAAAAGGACAGAGATAAAAGTAAGCAAAGAGGCACAAGGCATGATGGGAGGGAAGAGAGGATTATTGGGAGAAATCCAAAAGAGGCAGGAAAGGTGGATGCAGAGCATTTCAAATTGCGATGGAATGTTGACGACTGTGATAAGTGGGGAGAAGGTTGAGAATGAAAGGAAGGCGTAGGAAAAGGATAATATTGTTAGATGAAACAAATGGGAGAAAGTTTGAGGAATAGAAGAAATGCTTTTTGTAGTACTGGTTGCCAGGTTCTGCCTTGTTAGGCGAAGTAAAGAAATGGAGAGGTGTACATTCAGTGTTTACCCAAAAACTTAAGCATTGAACGATATAATACTAAAGAAAAAATTGTTTTGAGAAGTCACCTTTTTATATGATATATTTTAACCTCAATCGAAATAATCTTTTCAATAAAATCTAAGAATACTTAAACTGTAATTCATGCCAAAGTTATTACAAAATATTGACCACCTACACCACATTCTTCGGCTACTGATGGCAAACTAGATCCGATTGCAGAGTTTCTACAGTTTGCTCATTATGTTTATCGTCTTCTTTATGCCAATTTATTTTATTCTCAAACGTTTATCGTCCTTAGTCGGGTCATAAGAGAATTCAATCGGGACAATCTCCCCTCCCCATTTGTGAAATAGTTTTGGCTTAAATAAAATTGAAAGTACAAATTACTTATACTCCCGACATTACTTTTTAAATAACATATCGTCCCTCTTGCATACATTTATCCTTTAAAGGGTGCGCTGTGGTATCAAAACTAGCTGGACTAGTTTCAAAATTAACATAATTTGTCAACTTTCTTCGTAGAGAAAAAAATTATGAAATTATTTCTCAAAATTTCCAAAATTTGGCCCACTCCTTAGAGAATTTCTAGATCCACTACTGTGCTGACGTGTCGTTGCTCAGTGATGGTTAACGATAATCTAACAAAAGAGAAACCTATAAACGTTCCGTAATAGTACAGAGTTTGCGTTGAAAACTTCAATACACCAGAGACGAAGAAGAGACCACAATAATATTAAAATCGAAACAAAATTTGGATGAATTTAATTCAAACGGGCCCTCTTAATCCTTTATGACCCCTCGTCCCGCTTTTGTGAAGCCCTGAGGTCATCAGCAGCGGGGTGTTTTGGGTCGGGAGAGAAGAGGGGAATGGTATGTAGTGGGGGCATTGCCAAACTCCGACCACTCAAGTCTGATAGTACCGAACCCCGAATGAGATGGAGTGAGAAGTTCCGCCCCGAAACTCACTTGCGAACTGCTTTCCCTCGCAGTAGTTTGCCCTCCAAGGGTAGTCGCATCCCTCCGTCACACCCCTGTGCTTCCCGGCGAACACGAGGCCGTTGGGGCAGTCGTAGAGCTCAGGCTGACCGCTGACACACTCCCAGTACCTGTCGCAGTAGGTGGTGTCCGGAGACAGACGACCCTTGACCTTGCACGGGTCGACCTCAGGTTCCTCCCTCTTCTGTGCGGACACTGTGGCAAGGAGAGAAGAAAGACAGCGGGTTAAAATAAAATTATGGTAAGTCAAATGCTTCGGGGAGTTTTTCTGCCAGAAATAACATTAAGGGGTCACATAAAAGGAAAAAAAGACGCTCATACTAGGTTTTAGAATGACTCGTTAAAATTAAGCTTAAATTAAATTAAGTATGTTTAAGTCCAATACCGACCGTTAAAGAGATCAGTAGCTGACAGACTGTTTTGCTAAGGTTACAAAATTTACTCTCTCTAATGAGCAATCTTAAATATTTTGATAAAATCAGATTTGTAGTAATCTCCAATTTAAGTAAACGTTCACCTTAGCTTATATTTGGATTTAACCAGACCGGCCTCAAAGGTATACCTATTAATATTTTTACTCCCTCTCTTTTGTCCATGTTCTCTTTATTTTTAAGACCGTCCTCATGCTTACTGTTCAATTCAGACGCCCTTTTACTGTGATAATCCGTTAAAATACGACCTCTGTCACTACATTCTCTCTTCTACTTTAACACATTCTTCACCATTTCATTTCTCCAATCAAATATATATATATATATATAGTATATATATATATCAAATCAAATATATATATATAAATCATATATATATATATATATATATATATATATATATATATATATATATATATATATATATATATATATATATATATATATGTGTGTGTGTGTGTGTATATATATATATATGTATATATATATACATATAATATATATATATATATATATATATATACATATATATACATATATACACACACACATGTATGCTTTTGCCGCGTCTTCGTGCTGATTTTTTTTATCGCGTGTCGAAACCTGGGTTGTTTGCATTGGTGGTGTCATCGCACTTCATTGTACCAGCGACATTCTTTGTCACTCCTCACTCCAGCCAGGTGCCAGGATTCCAATGCCCCTTCCCAACTCCCACCCTCCAACTTAAAAGCCCATGCCATCCTCGCACTCCCCGGCATTTCCTTTCACTCAAAAAGGCTCTTCGCGTTGACTCACATCTGATATCGCATAAATTGACGGAGTACCGATGCGACGCGTCTTCATCGGTAGGCCACGTGAATCCCACGCGCATCACGTCATCAGCGTAAAGAGAATAAAATTCTTCTCCCTCATCCGGAAAAATTCGCGAGCAACTATCATTACATCTCCTTGAGACTCAGAGTGATACAATAATATATTTTCATTAATCGTATTGCGTTGATCATTATTCTTTTTCCAAGTTTTACTCCTTTGAAATGTAACATAGCACTGATAATAAAGTGTGAAGATAAAATTATGTAATTTATCGAAACCGGGTCGTGCTATTGAACTTATCTAGTGGAAAATTTTGTTCTTTATTTTGGTCGAATTCCACCACATCACGCCTGAAACTACTCAATTTATAGCACTGATATTTTCTCCCTTAGCCTAAAGTGATTGTTTAAAAAACTGCTAAGTTTGTGCCATTAATTTAACTTCTTATTCCATGGATGTGATAAGTTTTTAAATCAGCAGTATAGTTTGAGCTAATGCGATGTAATGGACAAAATATAGAAAGGCTGGAAGTAGTCAAAAATAAAATACCAAAAAGATTTTTTGGACGAACGCAGAAGTATGGAAATGGCGGAGAGACATGTTGAGTGGATAATCAAATAGAATTATAGAACTAGACTCAATAAGTCGCTTAACTTGCTTAATAAAGTCAAATAATTTGTTAGATGGATCTTTCCATAAATATTCATGGATGAAACGATTTCAAAAAGGTAGGATTATGGAATAATTATTATGGAATTTTACGATAATGGAATGGACGCTGTTTGTGAGTTGTCATAGTGTGATCTGATGACGTGGGAAAAGTTTTCAAGAAATGATTTCATAAAGTATACGTATTTTTCAATTTGATCCATTTGAATGGGGCTAGGGAAATGTGCATGAGGTGGGCAAAAACTGTTTTTGAAGGGCCCAAGTCCATAAGTAGTTAAAGCGATCGAGTAAGAAGTAGCGCGTAATTACAGTCGATAAAACTTTGAAAATGATGTCTCAGTGAAATATAGCAGGATTCTACCGTTTACCAATCAAGCGTAAGTTTGACTCCTTTGCTGCATTGGATACACGAAGACACAATACCATTATTCATGATGAGTTTACTTTTTTACACCACAATCCAAGGAGTGAAACTAGAGCAAGTGAAATCTGGCTGAACACCCAATAAACTCAGGATGGAAGAAGTTCAACTGACATCATGCGAGGAGTAACTTAAGTTATTTAAGCTAAGAAGACGTTCATGAAAAAGAGACAACTATTATGTTCAGAGAATCTTAGGTCGTAAAAAAGACAGTAGTTCGTCCAAACGTCAAAAGACTGATGATTTCTCTTCGTGTACTTGATTTAGTTATACCTCTTTGATTTACTTTTCTCAACTTAGCCCATTATTAGTCGTGCAACGTTTTGCTGAGAAAATATCGAGTTTTAATAAGTGATGTCATGTCAAAGATGATAATTAGTGAGCTTTTTATCAATATTATGATTTTTTAATTTTTGTCATGGCGATATCGAAACTTTCTATTCCGTACAGGTCATACAATAATTTATTGATAAGAATTTTTCAATCAAACAGACACGCGTTAAGGGAAACGAAGGATGTGAGAACGAGCATTTACACTTAGAAATTGGCCTGTAACTGACAGGAATTCTTTTTTATTTTAGGCTGTCATTCGAATGGATTTCTTGTAATAATATACACCATCGTTTCCTATCGTCGAAGTAGATTCGGCGGCATCTTCCGCGTGGAAAGCAACCGTCTCCCGAATTCCAAACCTCATGGAACACGAATCATCGAGTTTGGGAACACGTAGTGACAACCCGTGGGAAGCGGGAAGTGGTGTTTGGGTGGAGGAGGAAAACATCTCCGGATTTCGAATCTCAAAGCACGTAGCGGAACCGAAAGGGAGCGATTGGTTGGGAACCAATGCGAAGCAAGCTTTAGACTCAACTGCGAGATTTTACTCTTGTCGTGGGGGAGAGAGAGAGAGTGAAAAATGAAAGGAAACTCACTCTCTCTCTCTCTCTCTACCTCTTGGTGGTTCATTCTCACACGACCAAAACGTCTCTCTCTCTCGCCGACAGCGTTTCCCACGCCCCTTCCCTCCTCCTCTACTAGGGGCCTCTCTGTCTATATCCTCCTCCTCCTCCGCCCCACCGCATAGGCCACCCCCGTCTCCCATCCACCTCATCGGATTCTCTTTCGACACGGCCGCGTGTCGCAATCGCCTTCATGCATCCGATAGGAGTCATCTCGGGTGCCTCTGCCCCTCCTCCTTCACTTCCCGCCAACCCCACCCTATTCCTCCACTTCCCCCTACCCACCTCGACTCTTTCCTCAACCTACAACCCCTCTCCCTATATAGTGCCAGAGATCAGCCTTGGCTCTTTCACCTCCAAACACGCACTCCTCCCTTTGCATCCCTTCCCCCCCCTATTCCAGTATCCCGCCCATCTTACCCACCCTTCCTGAGGGGGTGGGAGGGAGAAGGGCACCACCACCTCCTCTTCCTCCATCGACGGCCGTGGGGTTCCTCTCCTCTTGGTGATTTATGCGCCTTCGTGGAGCACCACCGTTCTATCTATTTATAGCATCGAAGTCTTTTTCCTCTTGCTCTGCGATAAACAGCTTTCTCGACGAAAGGATGCGGATTCGAATTGACAGTTGAGAGAAAATCGAATGCCTCAAGTTCGCTTCGAGCGTGGTGATCGATTGCTGGCGATGAAATCAAATGAGCAGAACAAATAGGTGCCATTTATGATGATGGTGAAACGGAGGTTTGAGATTTATTAATTTTATTGCGGCAATAACTACGAGTATATGGTTTATTTTTAAGTCCTTCTTAAAACTATTCAAAAGTGGAGATTGCACGTTAAAATCACTTCGGCTCCAAGAGCTATCTCTAGGACAACCAAAAAGCATAGTCTATCAGTCAAGTCAGGGTTTGTGATGCATTCGGGTTCTCAATATCGGCCACCAATCTTAAGCCCCGCATAACTTGGCTCTTAAATACTCAAAGCATCATGCAACTTGAATCATTATACTAGTAAACCAAAAAAGGAATTAATTTTAAGTCATAAGCAAGTCATGTGGACAGGGTTTGTGTAGAGAATTGATATAACCTATTATATGTATTTAATATGCATATTTAATCCAATAACCATTGAGTTAAATTTCATAAAAAATAAATTCAAGTAGCGACTAGCTTTTTCTGGTAATATTATAAACTATGGCTAGTTTCTGGTTGATGGGACGGTCAGAACGGGTGAAATTTAATTTGAAGTTATCTTGAGTGAATTATGGTTTTTCAGTATGCCATGAAGTATTTTTCTTAATTAAAAATTAATGCATAACTGGCTAACTGATCTCCTAAAAATGAGCTAATCAACTGTTTAACCGATTGTCTCAGTAATTGATATCGCTCGTCTGTCCGAGAACCGATTCCATCTACTACCTTGATCAAAACGTTCCCGGAATAACCACCGTGTGGCGCTCCCATCGTTCCGATTTGAGTTCTGTTTTTTTTGTTAAATTGGTACATCTGTTGTTGATATTCCCTTTAAATCTTAGTGTCATAACTTGACATTTGCAAAAGTTACGTAGCCAAGAGTACATCTATCTCTGTGTGTGTTGGCGATTTTTTACAATTGCAGAAATGGATTTAAATTTGCAACAACGAACTTGTATAAAATTTTGCGTAAAAAACGGATTTAGTGGCGCACGGACGTTGGAAATGTTGGAAAAGTGTTTCGGCAACGATTCTCTAAAAAAAACGGTCGTTTACCAGTGGCACGAGCGGTTCAGAAGTGGTCGTGAGTCAATCGAAGATGATGAACGCAGTGGCAGACCATCGACATCGAAAGTCGGTGAAAAAATTGATAAAGTAAAAGAAATGTTGGTCAATAACCGCAAATTAACCATCAGAGAAATAGCGGAGGACTTGAACATTGCCTATGGATCCGCCCAAGACATTGTGGTTAATGATTTGGGTTTCCGTCGTGTAGCAGCAAAGTAAAGACCTCAATTTCATGCAAAAAGAGACCGTGTTGACGTCGCAAAAGACATGATTTGCGAGGCTGAATCCGATCCCACATTCATCAAAAGGATCATTACTGGAGACGAGACGTGGGTTTATGAGTACGACACGCAATCCAGACATCAGGCAAGTGAATGGCGTTCACCAAATGAGCCGAGACCAAAAAAACCACGTCGTTTTCAGTCAAAAAAGAAGGCAATGCTGACGGTTTTCATGGATTACAACGGTGTAGTGCATCATGAATTTTTGCCAGAAGGCCAGACAGTAAACAAAGAGTATTATTTGGGCGTTATGAGACGTTTGCGTGAAGCAATTCGCCGAAAGAGACCAGAAATGTGGGCAGAAAACTCGTGGATTTTGCACCATGATAACGCACCGTCGCACAGTGCTATCATTATTCGTAATTTTTTGACGAAAAATGCAACAAATACCATCCAACAGCCACCGAATTCACCTGATTTGGCTCCCTGTGACTTCTTTCTGTTCAATCGAGTTAAAAAACCATTACGGGGAACGCGTTTTAGCAGCCGAGAGGAAGTAATGGAAAAATCGCAGGAAGCACTGATGGACATACCGAAAACCGAATATAAAAAATGTTTCGAGGATTGGATCAAGCGCTGGCATAAGTGTGTTGCAGTCGATGGGGATTACTTTGAAGGGGACAATATAGATTTAGATGAATAAACTTGTATTTTTAATTTTCTGAATAAATTCCGGGAAATTTTTGATCAAGGTAGTATTTCAAAAGTCTTGGATTGTCCACTGTGGCAATTTCCGATCGCTCTATTACCACCAATGAAAAGTTACTGACAGTTTTTTGGAAGTACATTGTAAATGAACAGGAGACTCCACGGCGAATTATCTTGAATGAAATAAATTTTTGTTTGAAATGTTGTTCTTGCAGATTGGTCCCACTCTTTGCCAATGATTTCTACATATAACACAATGTATTCAATTCCATTAGGGAAATTCAATTTGTTTCTTGAACTCCTATTTAATATTTCCTGTTGTGAACGTATTTTTCTTTAAATGACGCTTAATTTACGCTCGTAGTTTCAACGCAATCACAACTTTTGAGTTGTTTTCCTACTTTCGACGCTGACTTTTAAAACATTGTGACTGTATTTTATATAAGTCAAACGCAAAACCCATCGGACTCACCGAGAACGAAACCCTCGGAAAATATTTTTCCTTTATTTTAGAAGCATTCTCATTTGTAATGGCATTGAAAACTCAAAGCCGTTAGCATAATTGGGGGGGGGGATTCTACCCCTTCAGGCAGTATATCCTACCAACAATAATATTTATTGAAGAGAACTATTTGCTGTCTTTCAGCATTTTGGCACTTAGAATGAGAGTTTGCTTTTGGTGAAGTGGTATTGTGGTGAAGCCAGATTTGTCACCGTTGTTGAAGGGAAAACGTCATTTTACTTTAGCTTGCTCTTCCGTTGAAATCAGAGAAACATTTTAGATCCATGATTGTATTCGATTGGATGGTTGCAAGAATATGAAAACTGCCTCACAAGTGATAACAGTGAAGCATTTCATTCACAAATTATTAAGAATTCCTGTTTTGAGGATAAGAATTTTTGGCAATGGTGTAAAATGTGAAGAATTGAATTTGTATAACTTTAAACATTAAATGCATTATTTAATCGTGGTATTTCAGGAAAAATCATTGAAATACACTGCGCTTGAGTAGAAACATACATAATGGAAGGAAACATGATTCATTTAGGAAATATATTAAATTTTTCCAAGACTTTCAGCGGTGTCAAAGGATTTTGATATGGTCATACGTTGGTGAGATGAAAGGTATAATTTCTCCTCTTATCTCGTTTATTTAGCATATAGATTGACGATAAAAGAATACCTACATCATTTGGGGTAGCAGCATTTTGTGTCAGCGTTGTTAAAAGTTTCTCTTTGCCAATTTCTAATTGAATTACTTTTACCCTCTCGGGACAGATGTTCAGAAGGACTCAATATTAACTAATATTTCATTTTGAAGGTATCATAAAAATTCAGGATAGTTGACATTTTCTTCTATGATTCTTGTCACTCATTGAATAAATCAAATTACAGTGACGAGAAAATGGATTACCGAAAAAATTAAGAAGCCATCCTGTTTTGAAAGTAATATTTTTTAGAGGATTCTTTTTTCCCGATTCGCGGCGGAAATAGTGTTAATTATTAGAGGCAATTACTAATGCCAGATAAATTTTAATTTCATCGGTAGAATGTAGATAGTAAAAATTATAAGCATTATTTTGGAAAAGACGACAATATTGTACTGTTTACTGAGCTTTGAGGAGTTACTTTTAAACGGAAAAGTTCGCGATGCAATCATTTTATATAGATCCCTTTTTTTCAATTTATATTTTAAACCCGTGATTGGTTGCATGATTGGTACATTCATATGAGCCATTTTGGTCATAATTTATCTTGGTAATTTCTTATAATCGTTCTCCTAAATATACGCATATATTTATGTGTGTGTGTATATATATATATATATATATATATATATATATATATATATATATATATATATATATATATATATATATATATATATATATGTGTATATACACACACACACATACATTGAAACACGAAAACCTATCATTTGGCAAACAAATATTATTCACATATTCACATGGAAATAAATGTAAGGAAAAGGTATAGGAACATACCTGTATATAAAAGACGTACAAAGTATAGTTGGGGAAGGCAGAATCGAGCAGACTACCAGCGCAAAAATATTTTCTTGACCGGGACTTGAACACCGGATCTTCCGACTTGCCGGGCCGATGCTCACTTGAGCCAGCGAGGAAGCGTAATAAAAAAAGTGATAAAAAATTAGCCTTCTTCTGAGAGGCAACATCACGCATTAATAAGCACCCATGGATGTCTCTGCGTATGATTCATGTCTCTGGCCCTAATGTCTTTTGATGGCTCGTAGAGAATAGTGGCATGTGGAACCCTCGGACCTCGGAATACTTCACTTCGCTAAAAATAAAAGCCCTTTCCACTAATTCGACTTCGAGTCACTGCTTTCCTTATTTCTCCTGATCAACGGAAAACGGCCGTCTTTGGTGCGGGAGACGGTATGCTTTCTCCAGATGTGTACGTGTATGCACAGTTTCTGCGTATCGCTCCTTCTCCTTCGGCCACTACTTTGCCGGAGGATGGACGAAGGCTGCGATAGTGAGACTTGCGGGGGGAAGGGTTCGTGAGTGGGGTAGGATGGTAGGTACATACAGTGGGGCAGCAGGAGGTGCGGCGTGTAAGGAGAGAGGGGGATTGGCAGTCACTCTGCAGAAGGACAGATTGAGGTCTCGAGGTGTCGCTGCGGGCGCGCGAATTGCTACCGATGACGTCGCGTCAGCCAAGTCTCATTTGACGAGGAAACCTCGCTCAGCCCATACGGGAGCACCATTGGCCAATCTGCAATCACCACATTACACCCATTCAAGTCTCCATTTCAGTTCGACAGGGTCCGTCGTTTCAGGTCCTACCGTCACCGTAGTGGATTATGCATTGCTACGTCGACTGGCGTAATTCTAACTAATTAATCCACATCAGGATAGCAAAAGTTACCTATTTGAGTTAAATGGCACGCCGCACGTGACCGCCACCTACAAGGCGAATGATTTTATGCATAAAAATGAGCATTCGCGTATGACTGCGTTAAAAGTTACTGTCGTGACACTTCCCGCAGTTTATTTGAATTTACATTTGCTGAAATTATGAATTGCATTCAGTTTTAAATGCACTGATTTTACTTAAAGTAACTATAATCAAAAACATTATCATCATATCAACTACCACCTACATTTGATTCATAAAAACTACACGTACGCAAAACTAAAGCTATTAAAGTGGTTCTCAAGAGATTGAAAGGATGATACATGTAATTTGGAATACCAGAGAGAATAGAAGGTGGAAAAATACTTTTGAAAAGTCATTCTTAAGAGGAAGGAACAAGGAAAAGGGTAAGAAGAGAGGAGTTTGAAGAAAATGGAAATTTAAAGGGAGGGCAAAGTGAATATGCTTTGACGGCACGGTTTGCGTGCACATGTTCCCCCAGCCTCTTGTCCGCTACCCATAGTCTAACGCATTCATGAGATTCTAGCTCTTACAAATAGGATGACAAAATTTGATATCTCAAAAATATGCCTTCTACTTAATATTTTTACACGGGAAAAGATTTCAGGGGATTTAATGGGTCATGCTCAGCAGCGCATTGGGTAGAAAAAGTACGAAGCCGAAGTTATCGATCTTTAGACCGAAGGCTAATGACGATGACCTGCATTTCGGGAAACTTAAGGGGAACGATAATTTCTCTTCGCTGAGATTGGAGAGGTAAAGAGGCCTTTCGCCCTTCTCCACCCTCTCACTCCGACATTGACGATATCAAAGTCCCAAGACCCCCTCCCCCGCCCCCCGCGATCGTTTGACTTGCGACCCGCATTCCTGTCGAAATCGTCCCTCAAGCACCTCCCGACGGCTTCCCTTCACCGCCGCCCGTTCCGAGTCGTGAGGGGAACAACCCCCGGCCGATGATCGTGCCATTACCCGTGCGAAGGCACCACGCACTGTTTCAATTTTTGCCCGTGGGGGGTCAAGATTATTAGGAAAAGCCTTAAAGGGTATCTCGTCCTTAACCTGGCGCGCACTCGCCTAATTCCTCTTAATGTCGAATTGTTTTCCATAGATTTCACTTAATGCTATGAAAGTAATCGGAATTATTTCAGAGAAAATTCACTATACTTGTTTGTAGAAACTGTTAAGGTACCGGTAAACAGGTCATCATCGTTCATCAGTATTTCTATGCTAAGATTGATTTACTGAAGTCCTCCGTTCTTCTCTATGCAGTGTTTATTTGCCATTGCCCCCTGACAGCTCCTCTGTTTTACGCCCTTTTAAATTTAATTTTAACTTGATTTTAATTTGATGTACTTGTTATTTAGTCTTACTCTCGGTATCTTCTCTTCAATTTTCTCTGCTCGTAACTAATACATTGTACCTCAGGGTGTGTCCAATCCATTTGGCTCTTCTTCGCCGTAGTTTTTCATATGTTACTTTTCTCTTCCGCTATTCTAAATACTACTTCCTCGTTCCTCACTTTAACCGTCCATTTAATCTTCAGCAATTTCCTCAAGTACCATTTTTTTAAATCTTCTATTCTTCGCTGATCCTCTTTTCCAAAGTTCCATATTTCTGATCTGTAGAGAGCTATATACTCAAAAACGGTACAGGGCGCGAGGTATCAATGTCCCATGTTACCTGGCGGATTGAAATCGGTGTGAAATTATAGTGATAGATATCACCACAGGGAGATTTAAAAAATTCGTTTGTACCTCAAACGTTACACTGCCGTAAGAAAATCAAACTTAATCACCCCTAAAATTTTAATTAAAAAAAGAATTAAACAGTTTTGCTCAAACTCTCACATCATTAAATGATGTATCTATGCATGTAGTTGTGTCCGTCAGTGTATTTTTGCAACTGTAAATGTATATTTATATTTATTTGCGAATGGCAATTTAATTCATACATGGTTCGTATCCTAACACCCTCCGCCACGTGCCCTATCGTTGGCTTTCAGGGTGTTGTGAAAAATGAGATGCTTGTACTTTTTATAAATCATGTATACTCGCTCGCTTTTAATGTAGCGTACATTTGTACAAATTTTAATACAGAAATTTTAAATTCATCAGGAGAAAGAGTGAATTTCTCCACCAGGCCTTCCTTGAATGTCACTCCCGGTCCCTCACACCTCTGTCAAATCAACCTTCAGTTTGATTACCCGTGGTTTTATTTTTATGCACATTCTGTCGAATTGGAATGAAATTCGTTGACCCCGATTCGAAAGGTCGGATTCGCGGCTGAAGCGTGATGATCACTAGCACGCACTTTCCCACTCGTACGCAGCCACCAACACTAAAACGGGCTCAACTTGGGAGTCGTCGATTCTGGAGAAACGAGGGCTCCGAAAAGTGGAAACTGGCGCGAGAGAGGCGGGGGGGGGTGGAAGGCGCGGGGATTCGCTCCCGAGGGGTTGAAGGGGGCAAGGGGGGTTTAGCGGGACGGACGGAGGAGGGGCGGACGTGAATGGAAAAGATTGTGAATGGAGTGCGTGGCTGGGGCAGGAACTTTATTTGGAGACTTCGACGAGGGAGTGGAAAGGAAAGGGAGTGGTTGGGAAATGAAGATCGATTGGGCTCTCCATAGGAGGGCGCGAATTGTGGGTATTACGGAGTAGTTTCAAAATGACGACCAAAAGGTCAGACAGACGCAGAAGAGACTTCGGGAGTCGCCCTGCGAATTATGAAACTATTGAAATTGCTTTCTCCCAAGTGTCGGGACTCACAAATGCGCCTATCTCGATGGGAAGTTAGAAATTTATAAATAATGATCTATAGACTTCTTTTTCTATTTTTTAGATTTTTTTTCTTCAAAACAGGTACACCTATGGAAGAGATTTAGCTTTCTAATCGGAAGTAAAGTTCTCTCAGGCTACATTGAAAGGAATTAGAATTTTAAATTTTTCATCAGCAACCCAATATGATTAGAATGAAAAAAACGCCATTAGTTTGAGCTTTAAATGCCATTGGAGTTTCGATACCCTAATCTGAATATGTTGTCTAAGTACTTATACAGAAAATTAATAAATATTAAATGTTTGAATCATCATATGAATGGAAGTATTTTCAAAATTCTAAGATTACGATTTTTGATACTAGAAAAAATTATTCTTCCAGAACGTGTAAAAAATTAATTTTGTCATTATTACTCAAGGTATTTCTTCTCTATTTGCTGTCTCTGCGTGTGCACTGTCTCCACTTTTACTTGATAGAGAGTTGAGCAAAAATTTCAAGGACAAGTACTCTTACATTTCTAGTCTACAGTTTGAGGTAGTTTTTAAATGTACAGACCAGACTAACCATCGCTACATTTCTAAGCCTCGTCTGAAAAACCTTACACTGTTTAAACTAAAATGAACCCTTCTTCGTTTTTTTTACATTCTCTAACTCCATTCGGTTCAACATGGCTATTGCATTTCTCCTCCAACGTTTTATGCATTTAGCCTAAAGCATTCACCTCTCTATCACAGTTTCATACATTCCATCGCCAATTAAAAGACTCTGAGTCCATTTTTCTTTTCAGTAAAGACTCTCAAAGACCAATGTTTTAAAACAAAATAACAGAGTAAAAAGTGGCTGAAAATCTAATGATAACTTCACGTACTACCCCAAGCCTTTCCCAGTCAGCATAGAAAAATGAAAATCCTCGAGAAAGCTGTCTGCTAACTAGAACCAGTCCACAGTGCCAGTACGGCCCGTGACCTTTATAAGTGAGGGCTCATCAAATCATCCTTTTTTTATGTACTGGAGAAAAATCGAGCTCACTTGACAGGATTCCACATCTCACACTTGGAGAAAAACTTTCTATGGGACGAGATTTACTGCGACTGGGAGAACCTGAAGTTTTCGGGTCATTCATCCGTCCGAGGGCATTAATACCAAAGAAATCCAGTTTCTCCGGCTGGCGTACGTATATTGATATTATTTATTATCTCTCCGTAAAAATCGTTTTCAAGGCCTTAGCATCAGACAGGGTGAGAAAAAAACTCCCAAAGGGGTTAATAATTGCTTTCGTCATCACAGTTTATCATAAAGATGTATTGATGCCATTCAGTTTAATTTGGGGGATTGAGTTAAATTTACAAGTTTACCTGACCGTCTATTGGAGCGAGTGCGACTTAAAAACTTGCACTCTCAGGAATTAAATTTTTAATTAAGCTCATCCAAAAACTGATTTCGCCTGAAATGGTGACAAGGACGTTCACAAGAGCCAAGTACTACGCGAATGAAAAAGAGCATACCTAAGAGTGAAGCGATCTCACGACAAATGGATTACCTGGCGAGAGCTTTACCCTCTGCCACGGAGGTCTAAAAGTTACATTCGTTGTGATTTTTTTATCTCCAATCGTCTGTAAATTTATTATAACTTTATAAAAATTTGTTTTATTTTCTTTCAGGTTCAATAACTATTTTGTTATTCAATTCCACCCATTTTTAGGGAATATCGGCATTTGAATGCTTTTATTCACTTTTTTACATAAGCGATTGGAGGCGTTTGAGATTTGGTTATGAAGAGGAGAGGAGAAAATAATTTAGAACTACAGAAGCACAATGAAATATACATATAGAGTTGATACCTTTATACTGACTTCCCATTCTAAGGGTTCGAATCCTGGTGGTGACTGGATTTTACAGTGTTATCCCGATCTGCACTAATGGTACATCATGGATGGTACTTTAAGCTGAGTGTGCCGTAGGTCGGATGGGATGTTAAACTGTGTGACCCTTTGGGGCCTATCGCTAAAGAGTAGCCTAATTCTCACGCCGGGTTTATCGCCACCCTTACTCTATTCTCTGAATATCCTCTTCAACTTTACCTACCTATCATTCCTAATAGCGCAAATAACCTCAGCTGTCGATCGCCTTCCTTTGTAACAACTGATAGTAAACTAACGACAAGGTCGTACACGTGACGGACGAAGAGAGGAAGAAAACGAGGAAGTAAAAGTGGGTGGATGAAATATGAAAAGGTATCTGGGTACTCAAGGACGTGATAGGAGGGAAAATATATTGGGTAAGAAAGAGGAAGAAAACAATGTTTTTGAATGATAATATGGCGGTTGGAAAGCACTAGAAATGAATGATGAAAAAGCAAACTAGAGGATGTCCATCTGACGAAATACGTCAGTTTTGAATATAGGACTGTCTAAACCCTATTTTTAATAATTTATCCATTTATCTTGTTCTCTACTATTGTAAATATATTCACGGTTATTATTGCGTAGGACTACGGACTTAAAGAGAAGTATTTAATTGTGTGGAGGAGCTTTTTACAAAGCGGAGAAAGTTAAGAAATAATAAAAGTTTGAATATAATTCTCCTTGTCCTGGATTCGAACCCAGATCCCTTAGTTTTCTGGCCCAGATCTTAAATCAATTAAGTTACGGAGGTGACATCATGCGGTGTAAATTTCTTGGGGATTTAACGGAACAGATATGTGTATTGCGGCTAAGTTCACGAGACTAAAACCAGCGTTTAAAAACAAAGGTGATTATTTTTATTTGAAGAATTGTTTAAAGAACTCCCCTGGAAATAGAGGGTCCGGCTTCGAATATCGATTAAGACGAATGATTGTTATACTAAAACCCCTGCATTTTCCGTGCACATTAGCGGATTTCTCATTTAAAGTAACTGTCACGGCATCTCTCTTGGGGAGATAGCTGATGACAGTAACCTTACCTAAAGATGTAAAGGAAAGACCAGTGAGGACAGAACGTTATTTGGAGCATGGGAAAGTACAACTGGGAAACTTGATCGCTGAAGCAAGATTGCAAGCACTTTTTGGAGATATGGGTGAGGAAGATAATGGAAATGATGAAATGGACGGAAAGGAAAACAAACGGAGAATCAATAGAAACAGTGATACAGAGCATTTTGATTGGCGTTCGGTAGGACTTCGAAATATGACAGTGCTTAGGCATTGAATCGATCAAAAACCTATCTTAACCGGCACACGGCTCTGTATAAGTATTGAATTTATTGCTAAATTTGTTGTATTCTCCTTTTAAAATATATCTAAATAGCTTTTCATAAAGTTAATTCTACACTAACGAGTGGTTTCTTCTCACTTGAAGTGCCTTTTACGTCTTCACCTGGTTTCTCTCTAAGCTACAAGACTGAGCACGATTTCATGAATATCCACGCACCACGGACCAAAGACAATGGCAGAGGGTTCACGCCCGAAACGAGGCTTTTGCGAGGGTGGACGTGTGTGAATGATGGCCCCAGAAGTGAACCAGGCTAAGTGGCTTAACACTCAAAAGAGGTTAAAAAAAGGCGGAGTTTAAAAGGAAATTAAAATTAAAAGGCGAAGAAAAAACACGCAATAATATGTATATGTATTTACGTCTCTAAAATGAAATCACCAATAAGGTCCTATTTTAATCTTTGCACATTAAAAGTTATCGTAGTTTATTTAATTTTGCCTTTAGTTCAGTGATGAGAGCGTTAGGCTACTCACCGGTGGGTTCAGGTTAGATTTCTAGTGACTTAGGACTCCCTCAGGTTCACACAGACTGCGTAAACTTTTGGATGTCCTATGTTCCATGGGAAAGGTCAGGCAAGATAAAAAAATAATTGATCCCCCTCATTACCCTGGTAAGGTGGGAATTTCACAGTTTGTCCTTAGTACCAGGTATAATATATATATAATGTGAACTCTAAATATATACTGTAACCAATTGTATACTAAAATATATACATATATGTATATACAGGTATATATATACCTGTATATATATATATATATATAAATATATATATATATATATATATATATATATATATATATATATATATAATGTAAACTCTAACCAATTTAATTGAACCAACCTTTTCACTGATTGCATTAGTTTGATTTTAGGGGCAAACACAAGTATGAAAATCAACGGTAAATCCCAATCCGATTACTAAATGAGTTCGCACAAAACGTTAGTACGTCTACATCTTCATGCGGGTATTTAGGCTTATTACGTAGCTCATCGTTAGGCTTATTTCGTAAACCATAGGACTTCAAACTAATGTTTTGTATAAACTTCAAAAATGTCATCTTTTCCAAGACGCACTTCCAAACAAACTGTCCACATTAAAGCGGACCATTCAAGTCGGCAATTTCTTAAATGCGTTCATATATTCATTTATTTCTTATTTTGATAGTTGATGTTATTCCGAGTATGTTTTCGTTTAAGAATTTATTCCCGATGAGGTTGAAAAGTTAATATAGTTCACGCTGAAGTTTTCTTCTACGGTTTCAAAATATGAAAGCATGACAAATTCAAATTACTCGCACGATTGTGAATTATTTCGATCTGTTTTTTTGTGTGCTTGAAAGCGACATACTTGTGGTCCATTGCGGCTAATCCCATTTACTAGAAAACGTAAAAGCATCTATAATTAGCGATCAAATATATATTTTCAGAAAACGCCGTTCAATTTTTTTGGCCGTAATCATTTTACTTCCGTTCGCTAAGCCTAAAGATTTTATATAAATAAACTTATTATTATGATATTAGAATTGATATACTGATATGGCTGGTGCTCTAACACCACCCACTGTACTCCTTAGCAGTGGCTTGCGCGGTATCATCTAGATGTAAATTTATTTTCACATTTTCAAAATTACATCCGTTTACAGATGTGCTTTGGAACAAGCTGTTTAGATATGAGAGGTGAGTTATTTTCATGGAACATCAAAATTACTTGAAAATGAGCAAGGCCGAAAGAGTAGGAACTTCTTTACGATAAAACTTTTTGTATCATTTTCAGGTCAATTTACACGAATTCTTCAAAAGCGTGAATATTTTTCTCTTGAATATACCGGAAACTCGGGACCGATTTTCTTCATCGACACGTCTTAGCTTCTGCCGACCTCCATTGCGACCAACTCTCGCTTCCCTTTCGCCGCAGGGAATAAGTCCGTTCGCAGCCAGGACCTCGCTACTTTCCTCGGAGAGAGTGAAAATCATCGACTCCTAATTTAAATTCAATATAGATGAGATAATTACGATGAAAAAAAACACTTGTCGATCGAAATTTCCCAACCCTCCGCCTTCTCTCTGGGTTGACGACGACGTTCGGGACGCGACACGTGTCGGCATGTACGAGACAAGAGACGATCGAGGCAGCGAAACCGTTCTCCGACAACGGGGAGGAAATGAGGGAGATAGGGGGAAGAGGGATTAATCGCCCAGGGGAAGGGGATGGTAAGTCAGTTCGGGGGGGGGGGATGGAGAGGAGGAAGGGGGTAAGGAGATAGTGTTTTACTCATTTGAGTTTATCTTGCAGGAGGAGAGTGTGCGAATTACGGCGGAGAGAATTATATATCGGAAGGGGCCGCGAAGGTTTGAAGAGAGGGAGGGAGGGAGGGAGGGAAGGAGGTGGTACGAGGTGGAATGGGGGGAGAGGAAGAGGAGACGGGGTCAGTGAAAGTGGTCCCAGGGGTCTCGAGGCCCTCCCCCACCCACTCCATCACCATCGCTACCACCTTCCCTCCCCCTCTCTCCACCCCACCTCCCCCCTCTCTCGCCGTGGGAAAGTGTGTCAGCCGGTCCCAGCCGTGGAAGTCGACGTATCGCCGTGCCGAAGGGGCGCGTGCGTCTTAAGGGACCCCAGAGACACGATATCTTCTCCAAACAAATCCCACCCCTCCCCATTCCAACAATACTTTACTCCCAACCCCCCTTTCCACTCGAAGGAGGAAGTGCTTTTTCCATGGTGATTATTATTATGACTACGAAGAGATTTCCATTTTCTAAAAAAGGATAGGACTTACTCTCACTCTCTCTCTCTCTATCTCTCTTGTCCTCTCCCCATTTTTTAAAGAGGAAGGAGCGGCGCACTCCACTGATCTCTGTTGTCGGGTAGTATGAGGAAGCACTCTAAAGATTGCCTCCGAGCGACCGTGAGCGGGGGTGGACTAAAAGGGAGAGGTATTGTATGTGCTTTCCTCTTCGTCATTTAAGGAAAAAATCTACGGGGATACTATTTCGATCGTTCGCGGCAAAATCCACGGAAGTCAACTCTCGAAGTGTCTGGACGAGATGGGTTTACATTTTTAGTAATTCGTTAGCAGATTCGCGACGTGGTTTGAGTTGATTCAACGCGCCGGTTCTACCCGATCGGAAATATTATCGAGGATAATTTCTCCTTCTCCGATTTGATGTCAAATCATTTCGTGCACGAACGTAAGCGTAATTACTTCCAAAGCGAAAGAATTTCTTTCACGTGGCGGCGCGACATTAGTGAATGATTAAGTATACATAATTGTCAGTGAAATAAAAACGATTGCATGCTGTTCTGGAAAAAAATAAAAACTCAAACCCGCAGCGAAAAATAGTACATTGAACACTAAAAACGTAAAACTTAATGTTACGTACTTTTTTGACAGTTCAAAGGATTTCTATTTTCTAAATTTCTTTCTGAATTAAATAATATATATATATATATATATATATATATATATATATATATATATATATATATATATATATATATATATAAGTATGAGCTCAAGAAGCGGCGTTTGAAGTAAAGCTTCAAGAGAAATTCCTGGATTTACCCCGATAATCATTTCACAAAACCATGCTCAAGGATTGTCTATGGAAAAATTACAAACTCAAAATATATGGACATCAAACAGTTTCAAGAAGAGACATCTGAAAGTGTAAAGTAAAACTACGGCCAAGATTTATAGGAATAAATGGGGAGTAATAGTTTAATGGGAGTTTGGCCATTATGTTTCAACATATATTCTATGTGATTTTGCTAATGCACCATCACCTTAAACAGTCCCGTGCTAGAGCCTTATTTCAAACAGCACCACACATATCGGAACTACAGTATTATCCTAAAAATTAATAATATCCGCCCTTTTCCAAGAAATTTGACCGACTTCACGGTGAATTTAAAATTGTTTTGCATTCAAACGTTTTGTGACGAAATGACCTTAAGGACAGTCAGCGGCGGTACCTCCCAGATATTCCTCACGGTTAGCCTTGGCGCGCTGAAACCCGAGTTGAACAACTCGGTCAACTTCTCAAATACGTTTCTTAGAAAGCTCCAACATGGTTTCTGTCAAACGCTTTGCATAGTGATAATATAGAATGAAATTATTAGTCCACCTCGCTGACGCGAATGAACATATTTGCATGGAATAATCACTTGATTAAATGGAATTGCTCTTTATTTCCCTCTCATTCCTACAGTCTAAGCTTAAGAGGTTGAGATGATTTTGGATAAGAATCGGAGGGAATAATTTTGTTTTTCTCCAATGTAAGGATTTCAAAATTACCCCAATGCAAGACTTTCAAAGCAGAAATGCCACCCCTGATAGACACACCATCTTGGAGTTTGTTCCCAATTGAAATGCCTCGAAAAGTTGCTGGTGTTGTTTCCATGAATACGACTGTAAGTGGGTTGATTAAACAAATAAAACGTTTAATAAACTTATTATTTTCAGGCGTAACTTTGTAGGAAGGATGAATATTCAAATCATTAACGGACATGGCACATTTTGACAGTATTTATTCAAATAAAATGGATTGGTTTGAACCTGATGAGGTGTCTTGTGGCTTCTTCTAGCTCGAAGATGCCTGATTAAGGTGAAACCGGTCACATTGATCTATATAAATGTTATGGAAAAGTATCATGTTCTTTGCAAATTTTATATAATCATTGCAAGCTCTAAAATTATTCGAGAAAAATAATAAATAATATAATTAAATATAATAATTAGAAAGTGAAACTATTCAAGATGATGATCACGAGTTAATATTTCTTTTTTTTTCAAAATATCCATTGATAAAAAGTTCAAAATTAATTCGATTTACTCACTCAATGCAATATTGAAGTGCGCGCGGGGATCGAGATGGTGCGGGGGCTAACGTACTGGCTTCCCACCCTGAGGGCGCGGGTTCAAATCCCGGCGGTGTTGAATATTTTTCAGAGGTATCTCGATCCCTACTTGAGGTGCTTTGTGGAGGGCACTTTGAGGGAGTACGCCGTCCGTCGGATGGGACGTTAAACTGCGGACCCCTTGGCGCCTTTCGTAAAGAGTAGGCTAATGCCGACGCCGGGTTTCTCTCCACCCTTCATCCTTTCCTGTCCATCCCCTATGGCGCAAATGACCTTAGCTGTCGGTCGCCTCCCCTCAAAACTACTACTACTGAAGTGCGCGCTACCTAGAGGGAAGAGTGTTGGGCAAGCGAGGAAGGGATAAGATGAGGGCATAAGGATAGGCATGTTGGACGAAATGTAGGGAGAAAAGAAGTATGCGGAATTGTAGAAATGTTGTTATTGTTGTGTGGGAGGATGTATCTATGTATATTAATAGAAGAAGCTAAGAAATGTAGGGTTGTACAGTACAGTCTGATTCCATTCGAAAGCCTAGCTTAAAACAGTAGGCCAAATGTACTATTCCCAGTTGCTCAACGAGACGGTTACAAAATGCGTCTGACCCTCAGTGAAGCGGTCATTACAGATATGGTACCACCTTAAAAACACTGTCGAGGAAGGCCACAGAAAGCCACCTCAATTATTTATCCCAAGAAAATATAATCGAAAGCAGTATGGGATACAAGGATACATTGTCTCATGCTGATTGCTTGTTGGTTTGGGATGCCCTTGGACATGAATCCTGTGCACTTACACCCCTTGGTTCATTGTGACAATCCATGTTTATCCTGCCTACAATGCAGGGAGGGAAAAAGGGTACTGCAATAAAAGTTATGGATGACACCCATTCAACTCCAAATGCCCGTGCCCGACCTTGCTCAACTTTGATTTGTGTCGTGTTAATTATGAATTTAAGAGTATCGTTTTCAATAATTCCTCAATTCAACAAAAACCTACCATAACCTGATGGAATACTATTACAAAACCTCACTTCCTGCTTAACGTACAGGCATATATGGAAGATTTTCTATCGAGTATTAAGTATTCTTTAGACATCAAGCGAAGAATAGCTCAAGCTAGGAATGTATTCATGGAGAAGAAGCAACTACTATGTTTAAAACATGAGGTTGCCACTTAGAAAGTAGTTCATAAAAACGTTCGTTTAGTACATGGCGTTCACACGGTTCCGAAACATGGAACATAGGAAAAAGTGGACCAAAGCAGAATGTAAGTCTTTGAAATATAGTGCTGAAGAGAAGAATACTGACGATAAAAATGGACAGGCAAAATGAGGAACGAGGGAGTATATAGAAGATGAAGAGAGGAAGGAGCCATATGGAGAGAGCTCCAAGCCTTTTGAAGAATTAGATAGGTTGAACATATCTTGAGGAACAACGAAATAGTTAGAAACATAATAATACAAGGGAAAATCATTGGGAAAATACGGCCGGGAAGACTAAAAGACAAGCGAAAATAAGAAAAATTAAGAAGGACGTAATAAACTATAAGGGGGGTAAGAGGAAATGAACATTGATAGAAAATAATGAAGAGAAGTCAATCTTAAGGTTGAAATACTGATGGTGATGATAAGTTACTTAATTCTACAGAAACTGAAACGAAATAAATTTTTTTAAACGATTGATGACCAAATGCCACCAAAGGAAGGAAGCCGTCTCCGAAAGAGCTCTCAGATATGTATAACCCGTGCCTCTCCGTTTAGGCGGAAGGTCGCATTTGGGATGCGTCGATGGAGTAGAGAAAAGCTCACCGATGACTCCCGTGGAAGCTTTCACTTGTTTCCAGCACGTCTCCCCGTCGCCGGATCCCATCCCACCACTTCCTACACGCTCATGGCGATTTGTGCGGAAGAAAACATCTCCCTCACAATCCCTCTACCTCCCCCTTTCCCCCAACACGGACGTTCCGTTCGCGGGGCGCCGGGCCGAAAGCCGTCGCGAAGTCGAAAGAGGACCCTCGAGGGGGATGCCGGGAATACATTTCCGCGATCGAGAGTCTACTTACAAATTAGTGCGGAACACACAAATGCGCTAGAAGGGATATCAGTCGTGACTAAACGTCCGTGGTACATTCTTCGGTTCAGGAATTTCAATCTTATTCAAATCCTCCTCTTGCATTTAACCCTGTGTTTATTCTTCCACACACACACACACACACACACACACACACACACACACATATATATATATATATATATATACATATATATAACATATATATATTTAATAAAAATAGTTTTCTATATATTTATATTTTTATATATATGTCTGAAGACGACGGCCGTGCCGTCGAAACCACATATGTGAGTGTCCTTTCTTTGTGTTTCTATGGTTTAAAAATATACATATGTGTTTATATATATATATATATATATATATATATAGTATAAACATACATATAAATATACACGCACATACATACGTGCATACGCGCACACATTGAGTCTAGGGTCAAGGAAAAACTGGATAGGAAACGTGAAGACAAATATAGGGGGCAAATACATTTCACGGTAAATAATATGACAAATTTGAGATCTAAACCCAGGCATCTTACTATCCCGGCGAGTGTTCTACTGATGGAGCTAAATATGTCAAGCCATTACACTCAAATGTAAATGTTTTCACGGAAAACTTCCAATTGATAAATTAGCTGAATTGATAGATCACTCGTCGGGAATGTGAGATACCCGGATCAGATCCCGGATATATAATATTCCATAAAGTTAACAACTCATCACTTATGATTGCCCGCATGTTTCCATACAATTTCTTCCTTTTCTATAGACCGCTTGTGGAATGCTAATTACTGGCATAGAGTAGAGGACGCCGGACAATCGAGTCAGGGATAGGCAAATGATAGGAATGGTGGACAGAATGAAGGGAAATAGAAATTATTTGAAATTGAAGGATAGTTAAATGTAGTGTGGGATGTAGGTTGTGGTTGTGATTTTTGAAAGGATCATGACAAATGTAGCAAAGTTCAGTCCACCCAAAACTCTCATTTAATGGTAGACAGACAATAGAAATAATAACACCGAATGAATTATTAAGCTCTCCTAAACCTTTCCGAATCATTTAATTTTTTTAATCCGAAGCGTTTAATTATATACATATACGTTTGTGTGTGTATGTGTGTGCTGGGGAAAACTCTCATGAACGTGAAAACAAATATTGATGGATTCCTTTGGAACGCATTCACAAAATAAAAATGTACTCAATAAATTGCATTAATTATGTTCCCGGGTAAAACGGAGATCCAGGGATTTAAGATTACAAATAAGAACCAAAAACTTATTATGTTAAATCTTTAATTTCTCCTAACCGCACAATATCATCACTCACAGTTCGTATTTATGTATATCGTATGACATTAAAATATCAAAATGAATTTCTAGTCACGAGCTCCAACTGTGTAGAAATTATTGAGAGGAAAGAACATTTACATATAATTGTTTTTGGAAGGAAGCCCTTCAACGAATTTGAGTTAATAACATGAGTAAAGTAAGCAAAAGAAAATAATTGCATTTTTGCATTCGGTTTTTATAATGTTCATTCGAAAAGAGTCAGCTTTTGAATCTCTTTTTTTCCTGCATTTAACACACAATATCCCGTGTACTTCCTGTTTTCTATCAACTACTTAAGGACTGGAATCAACAGTTGCCGCTCAAGCTCTTAGAAATTTAAATATGGTCCGGTGAGAATTTCCCTTGCCTGAGGTGATGTGGCGTATAGCTGATAATCTATTGATACCTATATAATCAAATCGAAATTATTGTGTTCCAAGCTGCTAGGCAACAATCACCCACCATTTTCAGTCGCATTTTTTTAACGTTTTATTTTGTACAAGTTCCACTTTGATTGCTGTGTATTATTTTATATTCTAGACTGTCTTAGTTTTTATAAGAATATTTTCCTCACTTTGACCCGCCGCGTTATATTTTCTTCGAATCTCAATGGCATTTTAATCTCCAAAAAATGTTTTAAAGTACCGGCGTAACTTGGAGAAATGTTAATTGTCTATGAGGAGTGCATTATCCTGTTCAGAGGCTTCAGAAAGCCCTTCGTTGTCCCTGAAGTTTTTAAAAATTGTTTTTTGTCATCATTTACTTCCTAATATTTATGCTTCACAGAATGAGAGGTCAATGGATACCGAGAGGAGAATGAGATTTTGATTTCGATTTCATGGTTTCCCTCCGATCTTGATTCGTATAGGTAAAGATGAGACAATTTGCCGTGACCCTGAACTGCTATTGTGTATATAAGTAGATCCAGTAGTCCCTCAATTTATGTTCAACAAAACAAACTGTACTCACCTATGTATTCATATATGCGAACCATCACCAGTTATCAACCTGATGGATGGTTTGACAGGTGAGGGCAGAGTTCACCAAATACAAAGCACGATAGCGTGTGAAATACACACATTTAAGGAATTATTAGGGGGACCAGTTCCTTATTCCTCGTCTGTTGTTTCCCAGGGAGATTTGGTAACCGAAAAAATTGCACTATAACAAAGCTCAGGGTGTCCGGAGGCGTTCCCGAAATCGAACCCGGTTCCTCCGGTAAGTAGCCATTCGCTGCATAAACTGAAATACTACGCCCCCATATGTCTATCGTATCATGAATGTGAATGTGACCGTGTAATTGTTTATTTATTCTGAGCTAATTTCCAGTACTCAAATTAAATTTTTCGATCTTGTATTGCGTGTTGTGAATAAATATTATTACTTTTTATGATAGGGTTCCGAAAAAACATCGACACTAGATTGCTTTGCGCTTACTTTTAGAAATCTCGAGCTTTCAGTAAAATGGAAAGATTGTGGAACGTGAAAAAGAGAGCGGTTATCTGAAGAAACGACAGTATTTCAGTGTAAAATAAACCATATACAGCTCACAGGTGGACCGACTATTAGCTCAGCTTTTTCCCTCGACATTTCCCTCCACTCCTTGGAACGTAAGTACACCACTTGTACGTAATAAACTCATCTCCATCAAGGACGATTGCACGTTTGCACGACTCTCTGAGTCGTATCCATGGCAAAATTAGCAACTATTATAGCATTCCAGATAAACAAGATAACGCACTTCAGAATTGGAATTTCATTTATGTGTATTGAAAATTTTTTTTCCTGAAACACCATCATCTTTTTTAATCGAAATGCCATAACAGTTGTTATGGTTGCCTTGATAAAAAATAATATGGGAAACGGTAACTAGAGCAATCATGAAGAAAAATATCAATAATAGTTCTCATGATTAGAATTTGTACTCGCAATTTTATTACGCAAAAATGCTCCAAAAAAGTGTACTTTATAAATGATTACGCTAGTATTATTGCTCTTAGTGCGTAATTCGACATATTCACTAAATAATTACGCAGTGGAAGTGTAAACAAAATTAAATAAACCCTTCACTAATCAAATTGTTTTCCGAACAATGGAATTAATGATAGTTTAAAACATAATTTCTTACTATAAACATGGAAATTTTAATCGTATGTTAAATATAAATAATAAATTTTCTTTATATCTTGAAATAAAATCATGTATATATTTCATTGCACATCATTTTTCACAGTAGAAAATTTTAATAGAACTGTGGGCGCACGTGCCGAATGGAAACGGGTCGGTGGTCAACTTGAAAAGAGCCGGAGTTCCCGGGAAAACAACCGCTTTAGAGAACCAGGTCGATAATGGATTCAGCGAAGGCGTGTCCAAGTAATGGGGACCCAATCAATCTGTCCAATCCGGCTCCGTTGCTCGGCAACATTCCATTTCCTTTTGAAACAGTTCTCTGCCGACGGTTTTAGTAAACGTGAACGTTCGCGTGTACAGCGTCACTTATTGGAATATTAGTAAATATTAGTGCGGTCCAGATTTCACCTCTTTGTCTTGAATTTGAGAATAAAATCCATTAAAATGTTTTTTTACGGCAGAGAAATTTTAAATTTCATGGATAATTAGGAGAATCTGTGCGTGGGTATCAATTAAAAGGGTGAACTTTTGGAATAAGGAGAAACTACTTAATTTTATTCATATTTTTTAAGAGGCCTAGGCATTTTTTGCATCTCATGGGTAACTCAAACGAGTCATTGGTCTTTATAGGTCTCCAATACGTATAAATAAAAAATATTACATAAAATGTAAATATATAATTTAATTTAGTAGCATAAAGGAAAATAATTATTCTTTTTAAAAATATTATTCAAGTTTATTTCCTAAATCAAATAAAATAAAAGATCTTTTATAATGAATAATCGAATCTAATATCTTCAAGGAAATGAAGAAAACAATTTGTAGCTAATAATTATCGATTGGAATCAAATATGTTTTATTTATATTTATTTTATTCGGATTATTCACCGAAATCTTTATGTATTAATATTTTTCGTTGTTATTAAACCGTATTGAATCTTACTGTAAATTGCACTTGCGTTGTGAATTTTAATTTTAATCGTAAATAGTAAAGAGAATTCTCTCAAAATAGTTACGTCTCTAAAATTATGGGAAGGCGAGAAAAAAAATTGATGGAGCTATTGACTAACTCAGTTGTAATAAAAATTGAAGAACACACATTCATCCATCTGTCTGAATATCCATCTAGAACATGCAGTTAACAAGACCACTATCACATGCATTTAATGAGCCTTCAACTCTAATTTTTCTAGCTTGGAATTTAGCCCATGCCGCTCAGTGTGACTGTGTGTAATCAGCATAGTATTGTAAGAGCCCAGGGGAATATAAATGAAACCTTCATGTTATGTCACGCAGGTCAAACTCTGGTACATACATACGTAAACTCACATATACGACGTAAATGTATACCTATGTATGGTCTGCCTCGAAACGGACGCGTAACCAGTGCGTTCTCCGCTTTAACTTCTTAGGTTATTAATTTTTATTGAAGAGAATAACTTCTACATATTCTTCCCCTCATTCCCATTACCTTTGCACAAGAGGACAGCACCTGGCGATTTCCAAAGGGTCCTTCACAATCGCGGGCGAGAGAGTTCAATGCCCGATAATAAGGGGCGGGAGGGGGCAGAGGAACATGTCCCACCAAGAGTCTACGACCCACTCACCCCTCTCCCAAACACTCGTGTCCTTCGCGCGTGGGAGGAAATGAATAGTGGAGGGCTAGAGGGAGGGGGCTCCATCCTAAATCGTCGGCCACCGTGCCCGGTGTCGCGTGCTCAGAGTGAAACGCGTGACGATACCCCCGACACGCCACCGGCGCGAGAAAGCGTACTGAAAATTTGACTATTCGAAAAACAATCCCAGATCCGACTCCTTCGTGCTGTTGAAGGAGTCGCATCTTGGATTGTTTTTCGAATGGTCTTCCCCCCACCACCACCCAACATCCCTCCGTCGCCGGAAGTAATGCGATGTCCCTGGGCGGCTGAGGAAGATATAAAACCTCATTCATTCCAACGAGTCTGCGTATCAAGTGTGTGTGTGTATACATGCATATATATATATATATATATATATATATATATATATATATATATATATATGTGTGTGTGTGTGTGTGTGTGTGTGTGTGTGTGTGTGTGTGTGTGTGTGTGTGTGTGTGTGTGTGGGTCGCGGTAGTCCAAGGGGTAGAGCGTTGGACTAATGACCGCAGAGTCCCGGGTTCGATTCCCGGGCGAGGCACTCTGGGAACCTGCAGCTCCACTCAAGCTATGTGATCGGGTACCACGTCTTCCTGGGAAACCATAACCGGGGAAAGGAACTGGTCCCCTTACCCTGATGTGTGAATTTCAGACGCCGTCGGGCTTAGTACTGGGTGAACTCTACCATCACCTACCAAACCGACCTCTGGGTTGATCACTGTGTTTATGGTTTATATATATATTTCTATATATAAATATATATAAATACATATATATATATACATATATACATATATATACATATATATACATATATATACATATATATATACATATATATACATATATATATATATATATATATATATATATATATATATATATATATATATATATATATATATATATATATATATATATATACATATACATATATATATACATATATATAATCATATATATACATATATATATATATATATATATATATATATATATATATATATATATATATGTATATATATATATATATATATACATATATATATTTATGCCAAAATCTAAATCAAATAATCGAGGGTTGGTTTTGGTTTTGATAATTGTGAGGGTTGTACTCATTTAGTAATTTCAAGAAATTCAGAAGATAGGAATCCGCAGTGGTAACGTTTAACAGTGTCATTTACTAAATTCGAATCTCGGTCAAATCGAATAATTTTTACACCCTAAAATGGTTTCATTGCCATCTAGTAATATTAAGTCCAGCTGTGCATGATATTCTCACATGAATAGAGCAATAAAGGGTGGTGGTAGGGTGGCAGGGAGTTCCTTTCCCTATGGCGTTAGCACTTTCCCATATAGATCCACTAACCCAAAAATTATTCAGCTTTGGTGAAGCCGAGGATGTCCAGAGACGAAATCTAACTTGATACCTGCGTTCAGGAAGGCCTTCATACTGCCATGCCATGCAACTTCAACACCGTTTCGCATTCGCAACTCTGACAGCTCTCCCCTATTCGGTCATCCATGTCTTCTTCCCGACTCATCCGTTGTCCACTAAGCGAGGGAAGCACGCGGAAGAGCGGGACACCTCGGGTAGAGTGGGCGACATCCGGACGACGGCGCAACAAGGAAGGAAACCGCCGACATCGGAGCGTTCGCCGAAATTATACTAGAGGCATGAAAGTTATACTCAAGGCACTCACTCCTTAAGAAAAGGTAAAGTTATTTCACCGGTGTGGAGGAAAAAACGGCGACGGAGGGATGGATGGTTTGAAAGGGGAGAGAAGGGAGGGAGGGGGGGGGGGAAGAAAAGTGAAATTCCCCCTCTTGCAGTCCGTTACGTCCGACCGCGCAGAAATGGCAAATGCGAACCGCGGTGCATTGAAGGACAGCGGGAATGGAAATGCGAAGGTCTCGTGCGGGGCGGGAAGGGAATGGGGAGGGGAGGAAGGAAGGGAAAGGGAGGGGGCGCTTATGTTGTGTGGAGCGGGAGGGGAGGTAATTGGAAAGGGTGGTTTGTTTCGCCACTGGAGAAGGGACAACGAAGCGGCGGAACACATATTTAATTAGCCTTTGGCCCTTCGCTACCTTGGTTTGGCGGTGGTGGTCCTCTTTTTTCTTATTAAGCTCACACAAAGATCAGTTCTTTCATATTTCTCTTTCTCTCATTTCATGTTGTCTGCGCCGCTATGAGGTGTGATATTCAGGAAATAATAAGTCGAGAGAAACAAGACGGGTGGTGTAATCCAAATTGAAATGCTCTGCATATATTAACACCGCAAGTAGGGATAGACTGAAAAGCCATGTCACCTCCGGGGTTCGAACCCTTTCCCTCTGGCTGGGAAGCTATTACAGTATCCATCGATTCACAGTTTTCCTCATTGTCCCCCCTTTCCCATCGAAAGAATATTCATGATGGATGGATACTAACGTTCCGCATCTGCCTTAATTGAAGAGTCAACATTTGAAGGAATTTTACTTGTATTTATTTTTATCCAAGCCACGAGTTTATTTGATTCACAGAAAAAGTAGACAAAATATATATATTATATATATATATATATATATATATATATATATATATATATATATATATATATATAAACACCAAATGTTCTTCAGTTGAATCTTTAGGGAAAAAATATAATTCCGATTTAGTGCAATCAAAGTAAAATTGTAATTATAATTTTTGTTTTTGGTGAAAATACGCGTTGAAATGGAACTGCGTATGCGAAAGTCCTGTAGTAATTTCTAACAAATGCTGTAAGTCTACAGATTTTGGGTCACAGCTGTGAGGATTTCCACATCATCTATCATGAATTATTGGTTAACCCCTTGATATTTCTGTTTTCCAGCATCGTGTGAGAAGAATAGGAGTGAATAGGTGTCACGGATTTTCAAAAACAAACTATTGAGATTTCACCGATGTTGCACAAGTATCTCACGTGAGGATGAACCCAATGTGAGAGATCTCCCCTCTTATCACTCCCTCTTGTCCCTTGAGTTGTTATGGTGATCCCACTCCTCTTGCCCCTTGTATCCTTGTGTCAAAAAAATTGACAGGGGGACTGCCTACTTCTAATCTAAATGCCTTATTCAATGAACATTTGAATGTTTAACCATCAAAATAAGGTATGAAATTGACGAAGACAAACATATTTAGAGTCAAAACACTCTTCAATCAGCTGGGCGTCAATATAACTCCTTTTCCTTCCATTTCGAAGGTTTTACATTGACCTTTGATCGGCGGAAATCTCAAGTCTCCAAAGTTTACGTGGAAGATCAGGAGAATAAGGTATATTTTTACACCCGTATGAAAACAAGAGACGCGAGAAAACTATAGTTATTGACATCACTATCCATAGAATTATTATTACAAATATTAATTATTATTGGCATTATAATGTTTAAGGTTTTAGATGGGCAAAGACTATACTTTCCTACCATTCTTAGCTTCGTCTAACAATACGCAATCTGAAATTCCACACTACAGTGAATTCTTCTTCGAATTCCGAATCTACCTTCATTCCGTCCAATATGTTTATCCTATCCCACTTGCCTAATGTCCTCCACTCAATATTTACAGGACAAAAACTGAACAACTCTTTTACCATAAGGCTCCTTTACTTTTACCAAAAAGACTTCTCAACTAAAAGGCGGCCCTATAATTGGACTATGTGTTTAGAATCGCACCGAGGCCATCTTAATCTCATACTTCGTATGAATCCAATGCTAATACCTGTGTAATTTTTCAATTCATTTATGTCGACTGACTTGTAGCTCGAACGAGATTTTAGGTTTTCACAGTTCTCTTAATATGCGATTATATATTCTGAAAAATGCGACAAATGGGGATAACTCTTTCCGCGAGCCTTCTACTGACCTTTACACTGCCCTGAACTTTCAAAGAAAATATAGTGTTACCAATGGTCATGATGTAGCAAGGTCATTACGGCATTTGTTCTCGACTGTTAAAGGCATTGGAGATTTGTTGCTGAGAAAGAGATATTCGATTTTTAAAGATGACCCATGATTAAAAAAATATCGATGTGTCATCTTCTTATATCAATATCATTAGTCAGTCTATTGAAGTTAAAGTTCAATTTACTTATTTAAATCTACATAGTTGTGTAGGGAAAGCGATAGAGCTCAAAGCGATTATTCACGTCGTATGGTATAGTTAATGGTTTCCGGCGTGACTTTATGGAATCGATTCATCTTGGAAATGAAAAATAATAACTTTGTGATTCCACAGGATTTTTATTGTGATACGACCCGGGTTTCGACGTTCAACTACAAACAATGTTTGTAGAGTTGTTACCTGAAGATGACGTTGAACGTCGAAACCCGGGTCGTATCACAATAAAAATCCTGTGGAATCACAAAGTTATTATTTTTCATTTCCAAGACGTCGTATGGTCTTATGTCAGTTGTATCATTCATGTCGATATAATCCATAATATTCAGGTTGACACTGTGTTGCAACTCAATCATATTGTTGCATGATATTTCAACGTCACTTAAACCTGTTAGGCAGATATTTCATCTCAGACGCTAAAATATATCTTATACCAATACTATGACGTTCCACCCTGCTTCTTCAGGACATTCTAAACTTCTGAAGTGCACATTTTCCGCTGTTCTTTCTGAGAAGGGTGGAGAGATACATTATGTTTTTCATTTATTGAACATAAACTTCCACAAATTTGAGCAAGAAACCATCGAATACGTTCCCGCCCCATCCCCTTGTCCACTAATAGTTTGCGGCACCTTTACTCAACTTACCCCCTGTCCCTCACTCCCCCTACCTTCCTCCCCTCTTGAAGCCAGGCTATATAGGTTGAAAAATTTTTGATTTATGTCACCTGAAGTGAAGATGACACCATGGTCGTGGGAAGTATTATATCTTTACGTGAAAGTGCAAAGTTTCTTTTTCTACCCTCATCATGAAGGAAATCCACAAAGTTAAAGGCCTGAAACTGTTATGTTATGCACATTTTTCCCTGAAATTTCAGCAAAACTACCCCTCCACATAGCGATGTGCATCGACGTCGAAGCAACCTGAAAACCGTGAAGTTACGTATCTTTAACTGCACGGAAGGCGTCGTGCTTCGGTGCAGGCCGTTAATTTCAGTTTTATTCCTCTCGTCGACCCTTTCGTTGTTAATCCGCATAGCATTAAAGTCTTTTGCGATCCATAGCCACATTCCAAATCCCGCAACTCTTTCGACGCAATATTCGACTCTTTTTCTCTCCAGTTTTCCTGCATCATCAGTTGGCCTAGTCAGCTCTATTTCATAGGAATCATCGTATTCCGACCGTCGTCACGCTCCGTTACCTATCCACTCTCCCAGAGACCGATTCCTAACTGTTACCACGGCAATCTCCTCGGTCTCGCCTTCGCGAGCTCAGGCTCTCGCGTGACTCACACCGCGACAGTCCCACTAAACGTCCCAACCCTCCCCCCATCCCTCCCAACCTCTCTCACCCCTCTTTCCTCTCCTGCCTTCGCTTCCTCCGCCTCTTATCACCGTCGAAAAGAGAGAGAGATCCTCCTCCCTAGATTCGATCCGGCCTTCTGGCTTGGCGCTTTCTTCCTTCACGGAAAGGCGGGGCTTGCATTAGCAAACCGACGGTCTTGGCAACAGGCGTCGTCTCCTTAAAATGCCGTATTGTAGGCCAATGCCATTTGAGTTCCTTAACCTTTTTTCCTTAAGATTTTTTAAATTTTTTTTTAAGATTCCCACACTAGGCCTATGTCGTGAACTATTACAGCAGATTTTCTTCGTTATGTTCCGCGCAGTTTTATTTAAAAAAAGTTAAAGCAAAAGTGATGAAATGTCAATGTGGGTCAGCGCGTAGGAGTCAGTCGATGTTGATTTGGAACGTTGCATTAATATTTGTGTGGAGTGTAAGTGACCGTAGGATAGCGCTCATTAAGTTTCCATTTGTTCCCCAACGTTCCTTGCCGTAAGAATAAGGAGTCATTGTTTTTAATCCGTTTGACAGGAGAAAAAGAAATAAAATGCCTACGCTTGTCGAGCGCAAGTCTAAATACCAGTTGTGGGATCCAGAGAAGGCATTAAAGAATCAGAAAACAGCATACAATCGTCTCCGTTTGGAAGGTAGTATGTGGAAAATGCCTTCCCCTTGTACGATCTATCCCTCCCTTGGTTGACCGTTGGCTTAGTTCCATTTGGTACGCTGCCATCTTTGTGAAAAGTATGGAGAATAGCTCGCGGCGTTACCCTCGGAAACTGCCAATGGTTTGCCTTGCTTGAGATAAGGTCTCGAGGATCACTTTCAGGTCGATAGTCTTGATAATTGAGAATGAGGCGGAGATGTCTTCGAATAAATGGTACGGCATCTCAAATCACAAAAGGTTGGCGGAGATTGGACATGGGGGGGGCTTTTGATGTTATCTATGAAAGAAGACCTAAATAGCATTCAGTATGCGCAACACGTGACTTAACATAGTCTCGGACTCCTATGCATACACGCGGTTTCTAATCATAGAACTTAACTACTCAAAATGAACTCGTAGTTTTCTCAAAGTACTTGAAGTCTTAACTACAGGGTTCGTCCGGAAAATAAGTGTACTGATTTTTTCCCGCCGCTCCAGGCGCGCCCAGCACCGCTCTGACGGGCTGCGATTGGAGGGGGGTATGTTGGCAAGCGACGCTGAAAAAGGCAGTCGGCTCTGAGCTGTGGTGTAGTGAGGAGCTCTGTTAACGCGAACCTCCACGCTCGACCCACGTCACGGAACGCGATGCCGAAGTTTTTGGAGCAGCGTTATCCCATCAAATTTGCGGTAAAGCTTGGGAAATCGTCTACCGAAACTGTCGGTATGATTAACCAGGCTTACGGGGAGTCAGCCATGTCCAGAAACATGATCTTTCGGTGGCACAAGATGTTCGTGGAGGGCAGAGAAGAGGTCGACGACGAACCACGGCCTGGACGCCCATCAACGACACTCACCGACGAAAATGTGCGAAAAGTTCGCGATGTACTGAACTCTGATCGTCGTCTTAGTGTTCGGATGATAGCAGAGCAGTGTAATGTGCCAAAAACAATAGTGCACGAGATTATTAGGGAGCAATTACAGATGCGAAAAATTTGTGCAAAGTTGGTGCCGAAAGTACTCAGTGATGATCAAAGACTCAATCGTTTGGAAATCGCGACACAACTTGCGGATCACTGCAAAAATGATCCACATTTTTTAGAGAACGTTGTTTCGGGTGACGAGACGTGGATCTTTGAGTACGAAGCGGAGTCGAAGAGACAAAGTGCGGGGTGGCACACCCCATCATCACCCCGTCAAAAGAAAGCTCGCATGAGCAAATCTCGGATCAAGGCGATGCTCATTGTCTTTTTTGACAAAAGGGGAGTCGTCCACTACGAATTTGTACCTGAACGACAAACTATAAATGCTGCATTTTACGTCCAAGTGCTCGGCAGGCTTCGAAAACGAGCCGCCCGCGTCCAAAAACATCTGGCGGCTGCATCACGACAATGCGCCGTCTCCCACCGCGCTTGTCGTGTCGGACTTCTTGGCCAAGCACGGCGTGGCAACGCTGCCGCACCCGCCCTACAGCCCGGACTTGGCACCACCGGACTTCTTTCTGTTCCCGAAGATAAAGAGGAGTTTGAAAGGAACGCGATACGGGACTTTGGACGCCGTCAAAGAGGCCGTGACGACGTGTCTTCGAGAGGTTCCCGATGATTCCTTCGCGGGAGCGTTCCAGGAATGGGAACGCCGCTGGAACAAGTGTATCGACTCACAAGGGTCCTATTTTGAGGAATATTAGCTTAAGATATGTAAAAGTGTAATAAATTTTTTTCCTGAGCTCAGTACACTTATTTTCCGGACGAACCCTGTACATCGAGTGAGGTGAATTTCAATTGATGTAGTTGAATTTTAAAAGCAATCGGCTTGCCTAAGTAATTTAAAATGGAATAGGTACCAGGAGATAAGTGTTTTGCATGTTAAAAGTTCAATGAAACTTATCCCATTGAGTTACCAATGGCAGTGGGACAATTGTTTTTGCTTGGATTCATGTGAGAAATTAAATATCTATAAATATAAGAACAGGGATGCTTGCAGTTTCCCGAAGTGTAAAACTGTAAGGGTGTTTATTTGTGTTCCTATGAAATAGTTCTCGCTTGTGTTTGTTTGGAGAGAAAAAAGAAATATTTGATTGTAATGTCCTTCCAAAACGTACCTTAACCGGGAGTTTACGTATAGTATACATATATATATATATATATATATATATATATATATATATATATATACATATATATATATATATACATATATATATATATACATATATATATACATATATATACACACACACACACACACACACACACATATATATATATATATATATATATATATATATATATATATATATATATATATATATATATACACACATATATATATTCATTCACATGGAAATAGATATGAGGAAAAGAGATAGGAACAAATATAAAAGATTTATTCCATTCCCTTTTCCTTATATCTATTTCTATGTGAATGAATATTTGTTCGCCATATGGCGAGTTATATATATATTATTCATTTACTAAACGGCCTTTGTCTAGTAATGCCCCACTCTGGCAGAAAGTGAGAAACGCAATGCACTTTTCAGGAGTTAATTAAAATTTTAATTTGCCAAAAATTAGTAAATTGGCACAGAGCAATGCACAATGGTAACACGGATCAAGTGCCACGTAATTGCAATTGAATAATCTGAATGTAATATCCCTTTTTATGACCAGATAACTTATTGCCAGTTATCCGCAGTTTTTCCAATCCAAAATAAAATTCATGGGTAATTACTAGTACGTATTCCTTTTTTATGGGAACAATTCTACAAATTTAAGACTGATTTAATTTGTAACAGATGAAGTAATCTTTTATTTCATCCAATTCCCATCGGATTTGGTTGTAAACCTATTCCCCTTTGGTCAATGGTGTATGGGGACTCTGAAAACGGACGCGCATTCCAGCTTTTCCCGATGTGTATACAAATTTCCGAAGTATCTACTCTTATAGGAATCGAGAAAACAAATTTTAAGTTCCTCGCAAAAGTCGTTCCGTCGAAAGAAAGATTTAAATGGCGAATAAATCCACGATCCTTTCACGCGTGTTTCGTTCGAAGCTTGTTCAATTACTCCGGTCAGAACATTTTTGAGGTCCGCGTGTCTTCAATGGTAGTCATCAATGCATCCGCATCGTATCTCCTCGAAGTCAAGTCAAGGGCAAGCGATTAAAAGAAAAAGAATTTTTCGAAGGAGACGTGAAGGAAGAGCATCCGTCCGACCGGCGTCAAAAAAGTTATGCTGCGATTCAACCGGTGAAATTTTCATTTCGAAATGCCCTTTTACCACTAGCGTGGAACGTAGCCATCTCAACTCCTCACCGTCGTCCTATTTCTCCAGTGCGTGACGAATGTGTAAAAAAAAGAAGGAAAATGAGAAGCTATTTTCGCCAAGGTCGTGGGAAAAAAATATGAGTGGAGATACGTGAAGGTCTCTCTCTCTCTCTTGCCAACCCATGTTTTCATTCTTTTAAAGCCCAATTTCCTTTCTTCGCTTTGATTGAGGGCAAATTATCTCATTTCCCTCCCATTTCCAAAGTCCGTCCGAATAATGCTACACCATCCTCCTTGTTAAAATCCTCCCTCCTCTTGCGATCCCTTTTCCTCTTTCCAATTATATGCGAGGAATCCTCGAGTTCTTAGGAAACTTCCCACCAGAGTCACTCATCTCCCCGAGGGAGTTGAGTGGAGGATCAACTATTAATTAATTCCCGAGTAGTAGTAGTCAATTAAAATTCTTCTGGACCGCAGAAGGAAAACTTTTTCACGAGACTGGTGAAAATGATTCAAGATATACGGTTCCAGATGCGAATGAAGCGTGTAAGTTTAGGATAAGTGATTCTTAGGAATCGTCAGTTTCTGAACCTTATCGAGAATATTAAATGGAGAAGAATATACTGAAGAAAATCCAAGAGTTGGATGGGGGCAGTAAACACAGTCTTTGAGCGTACCAAACTCGCTCCCGTGGAGACGTATACCCGTCATTGTTGTCGAGATCGAATTAATAGGTAGGAGTTTGAGAGAAGATATGCCTTCTGTTTTTGTATTGAGTGTTACTCATGCTTGCGGGAATGACTATTCTCTGCATGATGAGAGGGGAAGTAGTTGGATGGGAAAGGGCCATTTGGCTGTACTTATCCATACTTGTTAGTGCTTTCTGCGTTTGTGCTTCTCAACCCGATGCGACGGTTCTGAAAGTACGTCTCAATTTTAATTGTCATTTCTTTTGTTTTAGGTCAGCTAATCGAAAAATGTCAACGATTTTCGATTTTCGAGTTCGTAAACTTGAAATACTCTTTGTGTGATTGGACATTAAGTCTATTTGATATAAATTTTTAATATAAATTGAAAAGCGTCTGTAGGTAATACAAGGTTAAGGTTCATATTAGTTAAAGGTGCTTCCTAAATCGTAAGTCTCAAGGAGTGAGCCTTAATTGAGCATTAACAGCGAGTGAATATTCTTTTTTTTCAATTTCCGTTGTACTCATTAATACTCAGATATAATGGGAGAACCTCCTTTAATCACAAAAATTATAAATAATTGAAGTTATTCATCATGTCTCTGTAGAAATTTAACTTCAGCACAAGTGATTGCAAGAGAATCTCTCCATCACGATGACCCAAAGTAGAGATCCCGAGATATCCCAAGAGGCCCGATTAAGTATGATTAAAAGTAAGGAGTATTTAAGTTCTTCAGAATTACAGTCTCCAGTTAAGGCTAAGCGATTAAGGCTAATACTGTTTGGTATTACTTTATCTCACCTTGGTGGCGAACATTTTGCGGGTTATGAGAAAGTTGTACGTGATGTGCGACTGTGACTGAGAGCGCATCAGGTGAAACGATTTATGCAATGGGTTTATGGGAGCAGGTAGAGCAAAGTGATGGATGGTACAAATATTACTGGAGATTACGTTAGCAATTTAAAATTATTTACGTACGAGTAGTTTACTGAATATTATTTCAATGGCTATCCGTGACGCTATTACTGATTACTGACTTCATGTTTCAAATGTTTCAATTCATCGGGAATATATCAATTTGAAGTATTAACTCGCCCGCATAAAAGAAGTTCGCTGAAAATTATTCATCCAGCTGTTAATTTTCCTCAATGAAGGTCAACTTTTTCACGGTCCGGCAATAATAATAATAATCTTTACAACGCTCACCAAGTGGGATGGGCACAGTGGAGATCATAAAACGTGATTTACATGCTCGAATACCGTGTTTGCTTGGTGAGAGTGGTTCTAAATCATTTCCTCGCCATGAATCTGCTGGGTGGGTCAGTTTCACGAACTGGACGAGGATGACCTTTCGACGGTTGACCAGAAGATGCAGACTGTAGATCCGGGTGGGACCTCCGATCGACCCTCAGCGGAGCATGTCCTGCTTTACTTTAACGCGCAGCAGATGTCACGTGAAATTCAACAGGTTGAACAGAAAAAAGATCCTGCCCCTATAACCGGAATACTTAAATTCACATTTATGACGCTGAGTTTGATTTATCAAGCCTATCGCTTCCCAAACGTCAAATTCGGTTCTCATCAAACCGTTGGGTTGATGGGAAGCTTTCTGTGTTTTGAGCTCAAAGGTGTTTTAATGAAGTTGAATGTTCCTCCCCTCGTTCATATGTTGATTTGTCTGTAGTGGTGCTTGGCATAACTTAATGTTGCTCCTTCATACCAGTGGTGCATAAAGAAGCAGGTATTAATACCCCGCAAAATAACCTAAACTATATTTGAATTTTATTTTGTTTGAAGAAAGCCCTTGCATGTATTGGTATGTGTATGTATAGTATTTGTATGTTGTGAATGTTTGTATGTTGCATATTTTGTGTTGTAGTTATTAATTAACTAGAAAACTAATGTTTTGTGCTGCTGTAAGTTAGTCCTAAGATATTATATGTATTAATTTTATTGATATGTATGTATACTTTGTGTAATTTACTTGTAATTTTAATATTTCAAATGTGTAACGAGGGGTTAGGTGGTAGAAGACTCCATAGTCTCAATCTCGCCCAAAAATAAAAAGGACTATCTATCTCTGTATGCTGATGGAAAACTAATGGAAAAATGATGGCGAAATGATTTCGGCGAAGGAGAGTAAGAGAGTTGAGTTAAGCCGAAGAGTTTCAATATTTTATTTTGAACAGAGCTTACCTTGACTGCAATCACTTAGACCCTTCGTAGTCACCACCTTCAGTCGCATAAGATGTATTTGTACCCAGTGAAAGACTCTTTAGCACACGAAGGCCAAGGATCCGAATCTCGAAATGGAACTCCAGGGTGGGTTTGATAGAATGACACGTTCCTGTGCGTCTCGTGATCGTGATCATTCCTCTGATCACCTAAAACACGATTGCGGCATTGAAGCCAAACATTAACTAGAACTATAAACTGTTGCGAAAGTTAACAAGACCGCTGCGCATAATTTTACCAACGCACCACCATAATCGGCCGGAAATATCCATCGCATATCGGAGGGCCAGATTTTTATTCGATTTCCGCGGTCTGGAAAGCCTAATTATGGGGGGGATGCATGTAATATTCAAGAGAGCAACTATACTCTAACTCAATCTAACTTTCGAGTCCAAAAGTGCCGAAAAAAATTAAGATTATCGAGTCTGATTTTCGTGAGGGTCGGAGTGAGGGTCGTGTTGCTCCTCATTTAGCTCCGCCACTTTCGTATGCTGATGAGGTAGTGCGTGCAGTGCGGGTGGTAAGATAAGAGCGCAGCCATGACCCTTAACACCATTAAACCTCTCCCCTCCACCCTGAAGCGGAATAAGCTGAAGGTCAACGAGTGTGAAGGAGTAATAAGCGGGAAAGTGGGAATAAAAAACGAACGAGATGGCTAGTTCTTGCTTCGTAGTCCCGAATACGGATCCAGGATATTCTGAACCTGTCAAAAGTGTACTATTTCTTTCGGCTGAATGATTGAACGAATACCTTTGTCAAGCAAATAAGAGCTGGAGTAGGTGATAAAAGATTGGCATCTCTCGAGCAGATTAAGAGGTGCTCATGGTAATGAGATCAATAAGAAATGTATAGGTTTGCAGAAAAGAGAACAGAGTTTAGACTGTAGCAAATAAATTTTCGGATTGAGCACAACTGATAATGTAAATTATTGAATTTTGAATAAATTAATGGATTTAGGATCATAAAATTTACTCATCATATCTAAGTTATGATAGGGTAAGAGCCGTTGCTACACTGCGCCAACAGCGTACACTGAGTCAATAGCAAAACATTTGTATTTTCAGAAAGCCCTCGTAAACCGTCCTTTCTTTCTCTTCTCGGATTCAGTGACTGTCGCAAGAAATATATAAAATTCCCTCCGTGGCTTCCTATGCGTATATTGACATCCATCAAAGTCATTGAGGAGAAACCGCTCGTCTTTCAAGGAATCACTTTTAATTCCGCTCGTGAAAAACGAATGAGTTCTGCAAAGGGCATTGTTTTCAAAACGTACTCGCCAAGTAGAATGAGGAGTATCTACTGGCTTTTAAAAGAGGAACGAAAGTGTTTCGGTCACGCTTCTCAAATCCATTAATCATGTGAGTCGTGAATGGCAATGAGCTGCGCATTGAAATGTATGGAATACACTGGAGATGCAAAAAAATAACAAAATCCTGGTGCCAAGCGCAAAAAATTAGGATTCCAGAGGCGACTACAGGGACTTTCGAGGTGAAGCGTTCTTTTATCTGATTCTTGGTCTCATTTGAAATCTGGAAGATTACCCAAATGTGGATGAATAAATGGGAGTTAATTTAAACTTTGAAGATAGAGTAGTTTCTATCAATTTCTATGCCCTTAGCCGCACCAAGTCTTGTTTCTTCTTCTTTTTTATATTCGCGAGTCAGCGAACTTCGTGTGCAACAAAAGACCTTTTTATATATACATGAAAGTTTTATACTCCTTCCCTTTGCTAATGTTTTTTACTTGTTTTAATAATAAGAAAAAAGCCTTATCTTTTCTCAAACCGAGAATCAACCGTGGGGGATAATTGTATCTTTTTTGTCGCTTACGTGTTCGTGCACAGTGATGGTTGGAATTTTGGAGAACGAGCAGAAAAGAAGCGATAGTAAAAAATCAATCGAATATGGATATTTTGGCGTAAAATATATTCAATTTTCATGGTAATTGAGTTCAGAGAACGCTTATTTATTCCAATGTGACTTTCATTCACTTCAATGCTCCTCTACTAGTTCTTCGTTAGAATATTCACTTTTTCATGTGTTAGAATCAGAAAAAAATAATAATAAATTTCAATTTGACAATAAGGAATGAGCCAATATCTAAACCTTATCACGATGATTTTGAAAT